>NC_091357.1:22650601-22756300 GCF_038502225.1 Cherax quadricarinatus
GTGAGGGAACAATCTAGTGAGTGGTGAGGGGAAACAATCTAGTGAGTGGTGAGGGGAAACAATCTAGTGAGTGGTGAGGGGAAACAATCTAGTGAGTGGTGAGGGGAAACAATCTAGTGAGTGGTGAGGGGGAACAATCTAGTGAGTGGTGAGGGAACAATCTAGCGAGTGGTGAGGGAACAATCTAGTGAGTGGTGAGGGGAAACAATCTAGTGAGTGGTGAGGGAACAATCTAGCGAGTGGTGAGGGAACAATCTAGTGAGTGGTGAGGGGAAACAATCTAGTGAGTGGTGAGGGAACAATCTAGTGAATGGTGAGGCGAAACAATCTAGTGAGTGGTGAGGGAACAATCTAGTGAATGGTGAGGGGAAACAATCTAGTGAGTGGTGAGGGAACAATCTAGTGAGTGGTGAGGGAACAATCTAGTGAGTGGTGAGGGAACAATCTAGTGAGTGGTGAGGGGAAACAATCTAGTGAGTGGTGAGGGGAAACAATCTAGTGAGTGGTGAGGGAACAATCTAGTGAGTGGTGAGGGAACAATCTAGTGAGTGGTGAGGGAACAATCTAGTGAGTGGTGAGGGAACAATCTAGTGAGTGGTGAGGGAACAATCTAGTGAGTGGTGAGGGAACAATCTAGTGAGTGGTGAGGGGAAACAATCTAGTGAGTGGTGAGGGAACAATCTAGTGAGTGGTGAGGGAACAATCTAGTGAGTGGTGAGGGAACAATCTAGTGAGTGGTGAGGGGAAACAATCTAGTGAGTGGTGAGGGAACAATCTAGTGAGTGGTGAGGGAACAATCTAGTGAGTGGTGAGGGAACAATCTAGTGAGTGGTGAGGGGAAACAATCTAGTGAGTGGTGAGGGAACAATCTAGTGAGTGGTGAGGGAACAATCTAGTGAGTGGTGAGGGGAAACAATCTAGTGAGTGGTGAGGGGGAACAATCTAGTGAGTGGTGAGGGAACAATCTAGTGAGTGGTGAGGGAACAATCTAGTGAATGGTGAGGGGAAACAATCTAGTGAGTGGTGAGGGAACAATCTAGTGAGTGGTGAGGGAACAATCTAGTGAGTGGTGAGGGAACAATCTAGTGAGTGGTGAGGGGAAACAATCTAGTGAGTGGTGAGGGAACAATCTAGTGAGTGGTGAGGGAACAATCTAGTGAGTGGTGAGGGAACAATCTAGTGAGTGGTGAGGGGAAACAATCTAGTGAGTGGTGAGGGAACAATCTAGTGAGTGGTGAGGGAACAATCTAGTGAGTGGTGAGGGAACAATCTAGTGAGTGGTGAGGGGAAACAATCTAGTGAGTGGTGAGGGAACAATCTAGTGAGTGGTGAGGGAACAATCTTGTGAGTGGTGAGGGAACAATCTAGTGAGTGGTGAGGGGAAACAATCTAGTGAGTGGTGAGGGAACAATCTAGTGAGTGGTGAGGGAACAATCTAGTGAGTGGTGAGGGAACAATCTAGTGAGTGGTGAGGGGAAACAATCTAGTGAGTGGTGAGGGAACAATCTAGTGGGTGGTGAGGGAACAATCTAGTGAGTGGTGAGGGGGAACAATCTAGTGAGTGGTGAGGGAACAATCTAGTGAGTGGTGAGGGAACAATCTACTGAGTGGTGAGGGGAAACAATCTAGTGAGTGGTGAGGGAACAATCTACTGAGTGGTGAGGGGAAACAATCTAGTGAGTGGTGAGGGAACAATCTAGTGAGTGGTGAGGGGGAACAATCTAGTGAGTGGTGAGGGAACAATCTAGTGAGTGGTGAGGGGAAACAATCTAGTGAGTGGTGAGGGAACAATCTAGTGAGTGGTGAGGGGGAACAATCTAGTGAGTGGTGAGAGAACAATCTAGTGAGTGGTGAGGGGGAACAATCTAGTGAGTGGTGAGGGGAAACAATCTAGTGAGTGGTGAGGGAACAATCTAGTGAGTGGTGAGGGGAAACAATCTAGTGAGTGGTGAGGGAACAATCTAGTGAGTGGTGAGGGGAAACAATCTAGTGAGTGGTGAGGGAACAATCTAGTGAGTGGTGAGGGAACAATCTAGTGAGTGGTGAGGGAACAATCTAGTGAGTGGTGAGGGAACAATCTAGTGAGTGGTGAGGGAACAATCTAGTGAGTGGTGAGGGAACAATCTAGTGAGTGGTGAGGGAACAATCTAGTGAGTGGTGAGGGAACAATCTAGTGAGTGGTGAGGGGAAACAATCTAGTGAGTGGTGAGGGAACAATCTAGTGAGTGGTGAGGGAACAATCTAGTGAGTGGTGAGGGGAAACAATCTAGTGAGTGGTGAGGGGGAACAATCTAGTGAGTGGTGAGGGAACAATCTAGTGAGTGGTGAGGGAACAATCTAGTGAATGGTGAGGGGAAACAATCTAGTGAGTGGTGAGGGAACAATCTAGTGAGTGGTGAGGGAACAATCTAGTGAGTGGTGAGGGAACAATCTAGTGAGTGGTGAGGGGAAACAATCTAGTGAGTGGTGAGGGAACAATCTAGTGAGTGGTGAGGGAACAATCTAGTGAGTGGTGAGGGAACAATCTAGTGAGTGGTGAGGGGAAACAATCTAGTGAGTGGTGAGGGAACAATCTAGTGAGTGGTGAGGGAACAATCTAGTGAGTGGTGAGGGAACAATCTAGTGAGTGGTGAGGGGAAACAATCTAGTGAGTGGTGAGGGAACAATCTAGTGAGTGGTGAGGGAACAATCTAGTGAGTGGTGAGGGAACAATCTAGTGAGTGGTGAGGGGAAACAATCTAGTGAGTGGTGAGGGAACAATCTAGTGAGTGGTGAGGGAACAATCTAGTGAGTGGTGAGGGGAAACAATCTAGTGAGTGGTGAGGGAACAATCTAGTGGGTGGTGAGGGAACAATCTAGTGAGTGGTGAGGGGGAACAATCTAGTGAGTGGTGAGGGAACAATCTAGTGAGTGGTGAGGGAACAATCTACTGAGTGGTGAGGGGAAACAATCTAGTGAGTGGTGAGGGAACAATCTACTGAGTGGTGAGGGGAAACAATCTAGTGAGTGGTGAGGGAACAATCTAGTGAGTGGTGAGGGGGAACAATCTAGTGAGTGGTGAGGGAACAATCTAGTGAGTGGTGAGGGGAAACAATCTAGTGAGTGGTGAGGGAACAATCTAGTGAGTGGTGAGGGGGAACAATCTAGTGAGTGGTGAGAGAACAATCTAGTGAGTGGTGAGGGGAAACAATCTAGTGAGTGGTGAGGGGAAACAATCTAGTGAGTGGTGAGGGAACAATCTAGTGAGTGGTGAGGGGAAACAATCTAGTGAGTGGTGAGGGAACAATCTAGTGAGTGGTGAGGGGAAACAATCTAGTGAGTGGTGAGGGAACAATCTAGTGAGTGGTGAGGGAACAATCTAGTGAGTGGTGAGGGAACAATCTAGTGAGTGGTGAGGGAACAATCTAGTGAGTGGTGAGGGAACAATCTAGTGAGTGGTGAGGGAACAATCTAGTGAGTGGTGAGGGAACAATCTAGTGAGTGGTGAGGGAACAATCTAGTGAGTGGTGAGGGAACAATCTAGTGAGTGGTGAGGGAACAATCTAGTGAGTGGTGAGGGAACAATCTAGTGAGTGGTGAGGGGAAACAATCTAGTGAGTGGTGAGGGAACAATCTAGTGAGTGGTGAGGGAACAATCTAGTGAGTGGTGAGGGAACAATCTAGTGAGTGGTGAGGGAACAATCAGCTGAGTAGTGAGGGAACACACTGAGTGGCATGAAGGCATCTACCTTGATGGAAGGACCTACCTAGTATGGACAAGTAGGCTTATCGTAGTGCTCCCTAATTCCATGTTGTCTTCTATTGATATATCAAAAATGGTTATAGTGGTAACCATAATTTTTAAAGGGGGGGGAGTAAGCCAGCGAAAGGCCTCGATCAGATGACCAAAAGCTCCCGCTGTGGGTCATCATATGACTAAGACCCGCGTCAGGAAACACTTGTCCTATTTCCTAACAAACTTTACCTAACCTAATTATATATCTTCTGCTCTTTGTAACTTTTCTACGTATCCTACCGTATCTTGCTTTTTCCTATACCTCCCTCCACCATTATCTCTCCCCCTGCCATTATCTCTCCCTCCTTCCCTGACACTCCTATTGTCTGCCCGCCCCTGCTCCTCCCCCGGCCAGCACCAGCTGACCACCACAATGGGTGACTCACCACTAAGTCAGTCAACTCCAGGATTTCATCAGTGGTCGTTTGCGATATAACTGTGAGGTGCCTGACAGTGCCACTCACAACACTGTACTGTCCCACTTGTCTGCGATATAACTGTGAGGTGCCTGACAGTGCTACTCACAACACTGTACTGTCCCACTTGTCTGCGATATAACTGTGAGGTGCCTGAAAGTGCCACTCACAACACTGTACTGTCCCACTTGTCTGCGATGTAACTGTGAGGTGCCTGACAGTGCCACTCACAACACTGTACTGTCCCAATTGTCTGCGATATAACTGTGAGGTGCCTGACAGTGCCACTCACAACATTGTACTGTCCCACTTGTCTGCGATGTAACTGTGAGGTGCCTGACAGTGCCACTCACAACACTGTACTGTCCCACTTGTCTGCGATGTAACTGTGAGGTGCCTGACAGTGCCACTCACAACACTGTACTGTCCCACTTGTCTGCGATGTAACTGTGAGGTGCCTGACAGTGCCACTCACAACACTGTACTGTCCCACTTGTCTGCGATATAACTGTGAGGTGCCTGACAGTGCTACTCACAACACTGTACTGTCCCACTTGTCTGCGATGTAACTGTGAGGTGCCTGACAGTGCCACTCACAACACTGTACTGTCCCACTTTGCGATGTAACTGTGAGGTGCCTGACAGTGAAACTCACAACACTGTACTGTCCCAATTGTCTGCGATATAACTGTGAGGTGCCTGACAGTGCCACTCACAACACTGTACTGTCCCACTTGTCTGCGATGTAACTGTGAGGTGCCTGACAGTGCCACTCACAACACTGTACTGTCCCACTTGTCTGCGATATAACTGTGAGGTGCCTGACAGTGCTACTCACAACACTGTACTGTCCCACTTGTCTGCGATATAACTGTGAGGTGCCTGACAGTGCCACTCACAACACTGTACTGTCGTACTTGTATGGTATACAGTACCCACAGCATGACTTAGACATGTGCAACATCTGGGTATCTTTACTGTAGACGTTTGACCAACCAGTGGCTTTATCAGTACAAAATCAGGGACATAATGGGAAGACAGTAGAACCGGATATAAAAGATGAAATACTCTGTCCTTTAACTTTAGAGTTGGTGAAGAGCACCGTAGTCGTGACGACTTCACTGCGAGGCTGAGGGATTGATTACCTCATCTTCTGTACATAGTTCTAATGTATTCCCATTGTCCTTTAATCTGTATTGGTAGAGCCACTGGAGGGCGAAACGTCTATAATAAAGGCGCCCAGATGTTGCACATGTGTCAAATTCTTCACTGTAATATTGTATTTGTTTTGTGGCATTACCCGGAGTCTACCTGGAGGGTATCCCGGGGATCAACGCCCCCGCGGCCGGGTCCACGACCAGGCCTCCCGGTGGATCAGGGCCTCATCAATCAGGCTGTTATTGCTGGCCATGCTGAGTGCAGCACTCAGTACAGTCTCAGTCAGTGCCACAACTCAGGCACTCAGTAGTCTCAATCAGTATCACAAAAGGCACTCAGTAGTCTGTCAGTGCCACAACTCAGGCACTCAACACAGCTTTACCTCTCACCTCTGAGGCACACCTCCATGCTCTTGCATGCCGGAAGTTGAAAATTAAATCATAATGTATTTTATTGAACTTGTATTAAGCGCTGAAGCCTCGTTCTACACTGTTGCTTTGTCAGTGTGGTACTGAAGCCTCGTTCTACACTGTTGTATTGTCAGTGTGGTACTGAAGCCTCGTTCTATACTGTTGCTTTGTCAGTGTGGTACTGAAGCCTCGTTCTATACTGTTGTATTGTCAGTGTGGTACTGAAGCCTCGTTCTACACTGTTGCTTTGTCAGTGTGGTACTGAAGCCTCGTTCTACACTGTTGTATTGTCAGTGTGGTACTGAAGCCTCGTGCTATACTGTTGCTTTGTCAGTGTGGTACTGAAGCCTCGTTCTACACTGTTGCTTTGTCAGTGTGGTACTGAAGCCTCGTTCTACACTGTTGTATTGTCAGTGTGGTACTGAAGCCTCGTGCTATACTGTTGCTTTGTCAGTGTGGTACTGAAGCCTCGTTCTACACTGTTGTATTGTCAGTGTGGTACTGAAGCCTCGTGCTATACTGTTGCTTTGTCAGTGTGGTACTGAAGCCTCGTTCTACACTGTTGTATTGTCAGTGTGGTACTGAAGCCTCGTGCTATACTGTTGCTTTGTCAGTGTGGTACTGAAGCCTCGTTCTACACTGTTGCTTTGTCAGTGTGGTACTGAAGCCTCGTTTTATACTGTTGCTTTGTCAGTGTGGTACTGAAGCCTCGTTCTACACTGTTGCTTTGTCAGTGTGGTACTGAAGCCTCGTTCTACACTGTTGCTTTGTCAGTGTGGTACTGAAGCCTCGTTCTACACTGTTGCTTTGTCAGTGTGGTACTGAAGCCTCGTTCTACACAGTTGTTTTGTCAGTGTGGTACTGAAGCCTCGTTCTACACTGTTGCTTTGTCAGTGTGGTACTGAAGCCTCGTTCTATACTGTTGCTTTGTCAGTGTGGTACTGAAGCCTCGTTCTATACTGTTGCTTTGTCAGTGTGGTACTGAAGCCTCGTTCTATACTGTTGCTTTGTCAGTGTGGTACTGAAGCCTCGTTCTACACTGTTGCTTTGTCAGTGTGGTACTGAAGCCTCGTTCTACACTGTTGCTTTGTCAGAGTGGTACTGAAGCCTCGTTTTATACTGTTGCTTTGTCAGTGTGGTACTGAAGCCTCGTTCTACACTGTTGCTTTGTCAGAGTGGTACTGAAGCCTCGTTTTATACTGTTGCTTTGTCAGTGTGGTACTGAAGCCTCGTTTTATACTGTTGCTTTGTCAGTGTGGTACTGAAGCCTCGTTCTATACTGTTGCTTTGTCAGTGTGGTACTGAAGCCTCGTTTTATACTGTTGCTTTGTCAGTGTGGTACTGAAGCCTCGTTTTATACTGTTGCTTTGTCAGTGTGGTACTGAAGCCTCGTTCTACACTGTTGCTTTGTCAGTGTGGTACTGAAGCCTCGTTCTACACTGTTGCTTTGTCAGTGTGGTACTGAAGCCTCGTGCTATACTGTTGCTTTGTCAGTGTGGTACTGAAGCCTCGTGCTATACTGTTGCTTTGTCAGTGTGGTACTGAAGCCTCGTTCTATACTGTTGCTTTGTCAGAGTGGTACTGAAGCCTCGTTCTACACTGTTGCTTTGTCAGTGTGGTACTGAAGCCTCGTTCTACACTGTTGCTTTGTCAGTGTGGTACTGAAGCCTCGTGCTATACTGTTGCTTTGTCAGTGTGGTACTGAAGCCTCGTTCTATACTGTTGCTTTGTCAGAGTGGTACTGAAGCCTCGTTCTACACTGTTGCTTTGTCAGTGTGGTACTGAAGCCTCGTTCTACACTGTTGCTTTGTCAGTGTGGTACTGAAGCCTCGTTCTACACTGTTGCTTTGTCAGTGTGGTACTGAAGCCTCGTTCTACACTGTTGTTTTGTCAGTGTGGTACTGAAGCCTCGTTCTACACTGTTGCTTTGTCAGTGTGGTACTGAAGCCTCGTTCTACACTGTTGCTTTGTCAGTGTGGTACTGAAGCCTCGTTCTACACTGTTGCTTTGTCAGTGTGGTACTGAAGCCTCGTTCTACACTGTTGCTTTGTCAGTGTGGTACTGAAGCCTCGTTCTACACTGTTGCTTTGTCAGTGTGGTACTGAAGCCTCGTTCTACACTGTTGCTTTGGGGGGAGAGTGTGTGAAGGTTGTCAGGGAGTGTGTGGAGGTTGTCAGGGAGTGTGTGAAGGTTGTCAGGGAGTGTGTGAAGGTTGTCAGGGAGTGTGTGAAGGTTGTCAGGGAGTGTGTGAAGGTTGTCAGGGAGTGTGTGAAGGTTGTCAGGGAGTGTGTGTAGGTTGTCAGGGAGTGTGTGGAGGTTGTCAGGGAGTGTGTGAAGGTTGTCAGGGAGTGTGTGAAGGTTGTCAGGGAGTGTGTGAAGGTTGTCAGGGAGTGTGTGGAGGTTGTCAGGGAGTGTGTGAAGGTTGTCAGGGAGTGTGTGAAGGTTGTCAGGGAGTGTGTGAAGGTTGTCAGGGAGTGTGTGAAGGTTGTCAGGGAGTGTGTGAAGGTTGTCAGGGAGTGTGTGGAGGTTGTCAGGGAGTGTGTGAAGGTTGTCAGGGAGTGTGTGAAGGTTGTCAGGGAGTGTGTGAAGGTTGTCAGGGAGTGTGTGATGGTTGTCAGGGAGTGTGTGGAGGTTGTCAGGGAGTGTGTGAAGGTTGTCAGGGAGTGTGTGAAGGTTGTCAGGGAGTGTGTGAAGGTTGTCAGGGAGTGTGTGAAGGTTGTCAGGGAGTGTGTGAAGGTTGTCAGGGAGTGTGTGAAGGTTGTCAGGGAGTGTGTGAAGGTTGTCAGGGAGTGTGTGAAGGTTGTCAGGGAGTGTGTGAAGGTTGTCAGGGAGTGTGTGAAGGTTGTCAGGGAGTGTGTGAAGGTTGTCAGGGAGTGTGTGAAGGTTGTCAGGGAGTGTGTGAAGGTTGTCAGGGAGTGTGTGAAGGTTGTCAGGGAGTGTGTGAAGGTTGTCAGGGAGTGTGTGAAGGTTGTCAGGGAGTGTGTGGAGGTTGTCAGGGAGTGTGTGAAGGTTGTCAGGGAGTGTGTGAAGGTTGTCAGGGAGTGTGTGAAGGTTGTCAGGGAGTGTGTGAAGGTTGTCAGGGAGTGTGTGAAGGTTGTCAGGGAGTGTGTGAAGGTTGTCAGGGAGTGTGTGAAGGTTGTCAGGGAGTGTGTGAGGTCCTAATACTGTTTTGGCTCACATAATTGGTCAAGAGATTGTAGGTGAGCGCCAACGATAAAACCCAATTATGGGAGTTCACCGAGAGAGCGCATTTCTTCCGACAACAGTCAGTGTTAAGAGAGCAGAGAGATAGGTACGGCTGTAAGGGCGCACTCCACATTATCTGTAATTATACGTACTACCAGCCTACGTGAGTATTCTTTACCTAATCCACATGTCGAACTCCCACATGATAAATGGTGGCACCGGTGTGGAGCGTGGATTAAGCTTTTACGGGTAATTCAAGACGTTAGAACACTGTTTGTGAGTAGCCGGCGGGTCAAAGGTGAACCTCCAGCCAGCCGCTTACCCTCCCTCACAACCTCCAACCTGCAAGCCTGTTGTAGCCGTTTCAAGCTTCCTGGCTTAGTTCGTGTGCTAATTGCTTCAATCTCCGAGGGGTTGACCCGGATTTTGCAATTAAGCCAGTCAGTAAGCCAGACTGTGGAAGTGAACGCCAGTCAGCCTATCATCCAGCCTGTCTCCTGTCATCCACCTGCTCCTCCGTGCTTTGTGCATCGTTACACGTCTTCCAGTCAGCCATTCTTGTGGGTTAAGCCAGTCAGCCAACCCAGCTGAGAGAGAGAAGTAAGCCACGCAGTAAGAAGTAAGCCAAGTTCCTCTGAAGTATTGTCTATATCGCTTTGTGCTCCCTGTTGGATGCTAAGAGTGGTTTTCACCATTCCTGTGGCATAGAGTGGCTTATCAAGCCACCTTCGTGGGTAGAGTGGCGGGCGTTGCGCGCCAGCGAGTCCTCACCCACCACACTCTACCTCCACCACTATCCACCCACCACCAGCCATCCACCCCATATACCTGTGGTTGTTTGCACCCTTGTACCGGGTCCTAATACTGTTTTGGCTCACATAATTGGTCAAGAGATTGTAGGTGAGCGCCAACGATAAAACCCAATTATGGGAGTTCACCGAGAGAGCGCATTTCTTCCGACAACAGTCAGTGTTAAGAGAGCAGAGAGATAGGTACGGCTGTAAGGGCGCACTCCACATTATCTGTAATTATACATACTACCAGCCTACGTGAGTATTCTTTACCTAATCCACGTGTCGAACTCCCACATGATAAATGGTGGCACCGGTGTGGAGCGTGGATTAAGCTTTTACGGGTAATTCAAGACGTTAGAACACTGTTTGTGAGTAGCCGGCGGGTCAAAGGTGAACCTCCAGCCAGCCGCTTACCCTCCCTCACAACCTCCAACCTGCAAGCCTGTTGTAGCCGTTTCAAGCTTCCTGGCTTAGTTCGTGTGCTAATTGCTTCAATCTCCGAGGGGTTGACCCGGATTTTGCAATTAAGCCAGTCAGTAAGCCAGACTGTGGAAGTGAACGCCAGTCAGCCTATCATCCAGCCTGTCTCCTGTCATCCACCTGCTCCTCCGTGCTTTGTGCATCGTTACACGTCTTCCAGTCAGCCATTCTTGTGGGTTAAGCCAGTCAGCCAACCCAGCTTCTAACCCAGCTGAGAGAGAGAAGTAAGCCACGCAGTAAGAAGTAAGCCAAGTTCCTCTGAAGTATTGTCTATATCGCTTTGTGCTCCCTGTTGGATGCTAAGAGTGGTTTTCACCATTCCTGTGGCATAGAGTGGCTTATCAAGCCACCTTCGTGGGTAGAGTGGCGGGCGTTGCGCGCCAGCGAGTCCTCACCCACCACACTCTACCTCCACCACTATCCACCCACCACCAGCCATCCACCCCATATACCTGTGGTTGTTTGCACCCTTGTACCGGGTCCTAATACTATTTTGGCTCACATAATTGGTCAAGAGATTGTAGGTGAGCGCCAACGATAAAACCCAATTATGGGAGTTCACCGAGAGAGCGCATTTCTTCCGACAACAGTCAGTGTTAAGAGAGCAGAGAGATAGGTACGGCTGTAAGGGCGCACTCCACATTATCTGTAATTATACGTACTACCAGCCTACATAAGTATTCTTTACCTAATCCACGTGTCGAACTCCCACATGATAAATGGTGGCACTGGTGTGGAGCGTGGATTAAGCTTTTACGGGTAATTCAAGACGTTAGAACACTGTTTGTGAGTAGCCGGCGGGTCAAAGGTGAACCTCCAGCCAGCCGCTTACCCTCCCTCACAACCTCCAACCTGCAAGCCTGTTGTAGCCGTTTCAAGCTTCCTGGCTTAGTTCGTGTGCTAATTGCTTCAATCTCCGAGGGGTTGACCCGGATTTTGCAATTAAGCCAGTCAGTAAGCCAGACTGTGGAAGTGAACGCCAGTCAGCCTATCATCCAGCCTGTCTCCTGTCATCCACCTGCTCCTCCGTGCTTTGTGCATCGTTACACGTCTTCCAGTCAGCCATTCTTGTGGGTTAAGCCAGTCAGCCAACCCAGCTGAGAGAGAGAAGTAAGCCACGCAGTAAGAAGTAAGCCAAGTTCCTCTGAAGTATTGTCTATATCGCTTTGTGCTCCCTGTTGGATGCTAAGAGTGGTTTTCACCATTCCTGTGGCATAGAGTGGCTTATCAAGCCACCTTCGTGGGTAGAGTGGCGGGCGTTGCGCGCCAGCGAGTCCTCACCCACCACACTCTACCTCCACCACTATCCACCCACCACCAGCCATCCACCCCATATACCTGTGGTTGTTTGCACCCTTGTACCGGGTCCTAATACTGTTTTGGCTCACATAATTGGTCAAGAGATTGTAGGTGAGCGCCAAAGATAAAACCCAATTATGGGAGTTCACCGAGAGAGCGCATTTCTTCCGACAACAGTCAGTGTTAAGAGAGCAGAGAGATAGGTACGGCTGTAAGGGCGCACTCCACATTATCTGTAATTATACGTACTACCAGCCTACATGAGTATTCTTTACCTAATCCACATGTCGAACTCCCACATGATATGTGAAGGTTGTCAGGGAGTGTGTGAAGGTTGTCAGGGAGTGTGTGAAGGTTGTCAGGGAGTGTGTGAAGGTTGTCAGGGAGTGTGTGAAGGTTGTCAGGGAGTGTGTGAAGGTTGTCAGGGAGTGTGTGAAGGTTGTCAGGGAGTGTGTGAAGGTTGTCAGGGAGTGTGTGAAGGTTGTCAGGGAGTGTGTGAAGGTTGTCAGGGAGTGTGTGAAGGTTGTCAGGGAGTGTGTGGAGGTTGTCAGGGAGTGTGTGAAGGTTGTCAGGGAGTGTGTGAAGGTTGTCAGGGAGTGTGTGAAGGTTGTCAGGGAGTGTGTGAAGGTTGTCAGGGAGTGTGTGAAGGTTGTCAGGGAGTGTGTGAAGGTTGTCAGGGAGTGTGTGGAGGTTGTCAGGGAGTGTGTGGAGGTTGTCAGGGAGTGTGTGAAGGTTGTCAGGGAGTGTGTGAAGGTTGTCAGGGAGTGTGTGAAGGTTGTCAGGGAGTGTGTGAAGGTTGTCAGGGAGTGTGTGAAGGTTGTCAGGGAGTGTGTGGAGGTTGTCAGGGAGTGTGTGGAGGTTGTCAGGGAGTGTGTGAAGGTTGTTAGGGAGTGTGTGAAGGTTGTCAGGGAGTGTGTGAAGGTTGTCAGGGAGTGTGTGAAGGTTGTCAGGGAGTGTGTGAAGGTTGTCAGGGAGTGTGTGAAGGTTGTCAGGGAGTGTGTGAAGGTTGTCAGGGAGTGTGTGAAGGTTGTCAGGGAGTGTGTGAAGGTTGTCAGGGAGTGTGGAGGGAGGGTGGAGTAACAGCTGTGCTACACATGTGTTCAAGTATATATTAATAACGTTGTAGTTACTTTTGGTAAATATTAAGAGTATGTAATGTATAATGAATATACTTAGTTACATCACTTAATGTTTGTATCTACGACTGTAACAGCTCACTTCATACATAATGTTAGGGTTTTCCTTCTCTTGAGGCTAACAGTAATATATTTTCATACATAATGTTAGGGTTTTTCCTTCTCTTGAGGCTAACAGTAATATATTTTCATACATAATGTTAGGGTTTTTCCTTCTCTTGAGGCTAACAGTAATATGTTTTGTTTCATTACACAGGTTTCAATACATTCTGTTGGAAAATACGTTTTACAAAGGTACTTTTGTAAATATGTTGTGTAGTGGGATTATTGACGACTTGATCGTTCCATTTTGGGGTTACCAACTTGGATCAGAAATCAACCCTCAAATCTCCTACCGAACCCCACGCCACACAGGAAGTCAGATAATCATTTCTCATCTATTTCCGTACAAATAAGAAATTTATGGAGATTTTTTTTAAAACGTGTTTGGTATGACTTTAATGTTTAGAAACACTGAAATATGTGTGTGTGTGTGTGTATTCTCCTAATTGTGGTTGCAGGGGTCGAGACTCAGCTCCTGGCCCCGCCTCTTCACTGACCGATACTGGGTCCTCCCTCTCCCTGCTCCTTGAACTTTATCATACCTCGTTTTAAAACTATGTATTGTTCCTGCCTCCACTACATCGCTTGCCAGACTATTCCACTTCCTAACAACTCTGTGGCTGAAGAAATACTTCCTAACATCCCTGTGATTCATCTGGCCCTTCAACTTCCATTTGTGACCCCTTGTTTCTGTGTCCCATCTCTGGAACATCCTGTCTCTGTCCACCTTGTCTATTCCACGCAGTATTTGTATGTCGTTATCATGTCTCCCCTGACCCTCCTGTCCTCCAGTGTCGTCAGGCCGATTTCCCTTAACCTCTCTTCGTAGGACAGTCCCTTTAGCTCTGGAACCAGCCTTGTTGCAAACCTTTGCACTTTCTCTAATTTCTTGACGTGTTTGTCCAGGTGTGGGTTCCAAACTGGTGCTGCGTACTCCAGTATGGGTCTGACGTACACAGTGTATAAAGTCTCGAACGATTCCTTACTGTGGTATCGGAACGCTATTCTCAGATTTGCCAGGCGCCCATATGCCGCAGCAGTTATCTGGTTAATGTGTGCTTCTGGCGACATACTCGGTATTATACTCACCCCTAGATCTTTCTCCTTGAGTGAGGTTTGCAGTCTTTGGCCGCCTAGCCTATACTCTGTCTGCGGTCTTCTTTGCCCTTCTCCGATCTTCATGACTTTGCATCTAGCTGGGTTAAATTCTAGGAGCCAGTTGCTGGACCACGCGTCCAGCATGTCCAGGTCTCTTTGTAGACCTGTCTGGTCCGCATCTGACTTAATTCTCCTCATTAACTTCACATCATCTGCAAACAGGGACACTTCTGAGTATATCCCTTCCGTCATGTCGTTCACATATGCCAAGAATAGTACTGGTCCCAGGACTGACCCCTGTGGGACCCCGCTCGTCACAGGCGTCCACTGTGATACCTCATCACGAACCATGACTCGTTGTTGCCTCCCTGTTAGGTATTCTCTGATCCATTGCAGTGCCCTTCCTGTTATACGTGCCTGATCCTCTAGCTTCTGTACTAATTAATCTCTTGTGAGGAACTGTGTCGAAGGCCTTCTTGCAGTCCAAGAAAATGCAATCAACCCACCCTTCCCTCTCATTTCTGTATGTGTGTGTGTTTGTGTTTGTATGTAGTCACCTATTTGTGGTTGCTGGGGTCAAGTTATGGTTCCTAGTCCCGCCACTTCGCTACTAGGTCCACTCTCTCCCTGCTCCAAGAGCTGTATCGTACCTCGTGTGTGTGTGTGTGTGTGTGTGTGTGTGTGTGTGTGTGTGTGTGTGTGTGTGTGTGTGTGTGTGTGTGTGTGTGTGTGTGTGTGCGCGCTACTGCACAGGTTTTTAATGACTGTGTAAAGTTCACTGAAAATACCATAAATTAATATGTGTTACGGTAATTTGTTTGTCAGTCACTGTCAGGAGACTCCAGACATTGTCAGGAGACTCCAAACACTGTCAGGAGACTCCAGATATTGTCAGAAGACTCCAGACATTATCAGGAGACTCCAGACATTGTCAGGAGACTCCAGACACTGCCAGGAGACTCCAGACATTGTCAGGAGACTCCAGACATTGTCAGGAGACTCCAGACTTTGTCAGGAGACTCCAGACACTGTCAGGAGACTCCAGACACTGTCAGGAGACTCCAGACACTGTCAAGAGACTCCAGACATTGTCAGGAGACTCCAGACACTGTCAGGAGACTCCAGACACTGTCAGGAGACTCCACACATTGTCAGGAGACTCCAGATATCAGTTTCGTGGGAAAATTTCTCTAAAGAAACATACACTTTTCTGTATTACTGTCAGCAACCTGACAGATACAACTTCCTGCCTCGGTTCGTCAGTTGGAAGATTTAATGTCAGCAAGTTCCTCTCAGCCTTGAAATATATTTTATATTTCCACTTTATATTTCGCTATATACTCTTTTTTCATTTTTTTAAGTGATAGGATTTACATGAAGGTTATTATTAATAATGTAAGTGTATCGAAAGGATCGCATTATTATTATTATTATCATCATTATTATTATATTGGTGGAGAAGCGCTCAACCCGTAGGAAGGTAATCAGGTATGATCCAAGGAAGGGAAAGATAGTTTTAATTTCTAAGATCAGGAGCTTTTTACTAGTATCAAGACGCACTCCTTCCCATATAAGGGAATATCTCAAGGGATACCGTACCTGTTTGATGAGTACCATGAGGTATCCCTCACAAGTATCCCTTGAGATATTCCTAACCAGGGAAGTGGTATTATCTATATTACTGGTGATAGTCTGTAGGTCACTGGTACTTCAAGACTGGTTGCATACCTGGAGGGTATTCCGGGGGTCATCGCCCCCGCGGCCCGGTCCATGACCAAGCCTCGTGGTGGACCAGGACCTGATCAATCAGGCTGCCACTGCTGGCCGCACGTAAACCAACGTCTGAGCCACAGCCTGGTTAATCAGGCCCTGATCCACCACGAGGCCTGGTCTCAGACTGAGCTGCGAGGGCGTTGACCCCCAAAATACCCTCCAGGTATACAACCAGTACTAAACTGGTCACTACGTCCTAACAGGAAGTCAGTTTCTAGGTTCCACCAAACTACCCCTCAAGGAAGGTTCCTTGATGTTGGTGAGGGGCTCTTGATTTAGGGAATTGGATCTGTGCTCCAGTTCCCCGAATTAAGCCTGAATGCCTTCCACATCCCCCCCAGGCGCTGTATAATCCTCCGGGTTTAGCGCTTCCCCCTTGATTATAATAATAATAATAATCCACCAAACTAACACATTTCAATATCTTTATGTTGTATTAAATATTCTCAGCCTAATAAAACCAATTTGGATAAAAAAATTAAGTCAAGGTGAAATTTTACCGGAACCAAAATAAATTTTAACGGCATTTTGGAACCTAAAATAAATAATGAAATTACTAGGATTTTTTTTTCTGGAATATAAAAGTTAATAATCTTGTGTGATGTAGTAGCCGGTGGCAGCCAATTATTATTATTATAAACCATACCCCCGGCCGGGATTGAACCCGCGGTCATAGAGTCTCAAAACTCCAGCCGGGGGTATGGTTTATTTGCAATCGTGTCATTACGATTTCTTAAGTCATTATTATTATAATCAGGGGAAGCGCTAAACCCGTAGGATTATACAGCGCCTGGGGGGGGTGTGGAAGGCATTCAGGCTTAATTCGGGGAACTGGAGCACAGATCCAATTCCCTAAATCAAGAGCCCCTCACCAACATCAAGGAACCTTCCCTGAGGGGGGTGGCAGCCAAGGCTTGATACATTGCCTTAATGTAGGTCACCCACACCACACTTTCTCCGTATTACTACACCCTTCAGGGACTCTAATGACCCCTACAGCTTTAGCGTTCCCTATGAATGTGCTAATTCAGGAGATATTGTTCCCAGGAGTTGGAGGTACCATTCCCTTCCTCGGATCAAATCTGATTACTCCCCATATAATAAGTTACTATTATTAGTACTGGAGTCACCTTGCTGTGGTAAATCGTAACACTAACTCAGCCTGGGTGTTAGTTAACATTGTTAGGCTTATTTAACACAAGGTAATGATTAGTTACTTTTATGCAGGATTAGTTTACGCTGTTAAAATTAGGCTAAGCGAGATTTACTTAGTTACCATATACTTTTTGAGAATGGCAATATTTAAGTTAAATTAGACAAGGCTGTTATTAATAAGTGTAATATTATAATAAGATTATTTTTGGTTATAATGATACAGGGTGATATAAAAGAATCTAATCAAGTCAGGACTCACGGCAATACTTTCAAGACGAACAGATTTAGATTTAGAAAAGATATAGGGAAGTCCTAGTTTGACAATACAGTTGTAGATAACTGGCACAAACTCCCAGGTAACGTCAATGGGGCAAGAACTTTGGTTAGCTTTTAACAGGCTGCTGGACGGGCACATGAGTGGGTGTGAATTGACCTGCCTAGCATAGGCCGTATAGTGTTTCTTCACTCTTGTATTGTTACTAAAGTAAGACGTGAATAAGACAAGGTAAAAGACACGTATGCACTGTTCAAAACATTACGGAAAGCGCCATTTTCAGTCCTAGTTAAGATTAGAGAAGCCACTTGTAACTTATTTCCCATAATGCCCGAAATGCCTAGGCATACAAGTGGCCTTCTTTGTAATTAATATTTTATATGTAAACCACACAGTGTAATTAATATTTTATAATATATAAACCACACAGTGTAATTAATATTTTATAATATATAAACCACACAATTTAATCTTTACAGAGAAATAAACAATTCTTTAATGTCTTGATGAGCTCGTACTTGTGTGTGTTGCGCAGCCGTCCGTAGCTTGCAGGCATCACCATACCCACTAAGATAAGATAACGTAATGTTCAGTATTTGGTTGTTTTTTATATACCTTTGGTGAGTTTCAGGTTTTCGTACTCTCGCAGCTCGGCTAAGTGCTGGATCAACTAGGCTGCGATGGCTATGTGGGCTAGCGGCCCTCCAGGAGCAACAACCTGGTTGACCAGGTTGTTGCCAAGCCTGAGGCCGGGTTGAGGAAGTAGGAAAATTCTCGAAACCCTTCAAAGGTAGACCACGACAGCAGACACGTCAAAAGATTGATACTTGAAGCGCAGAAGGTCCTGCATTCTTGCCTTCCATTATCCCACTGAGCTGCAATAGATTATAATGATGACAGAAGCAAACTCTTGGCCTTGCCCGAGAGGTGTGTAGTGGTGTGTGAATGTTGGGAATGCAAGGAGAGAAGAGTGTACACGCTTAGTTTTGTTCTCTAGGGGTCGACTAGCAGCTCCCGGCCCCGGCTCATAAGTTCAGTCGGCTTTCGTTTCTGGCCTCTTGTGTTCGATTATGCATACTCTTGAGGCTTTGTTGTGTTTACTTACACTCTCTTCGTCTAGTTCATTCCAGTTAATGCAGTGTGGTTTATCTGCGTCTTTAGATGACATCTGTGCGCCCTGACTGTCTCTCCTCTCATCTCAAACAATCTGTGTTGAGTTTGGCGTAGAAAAAGGCTTCATTTGCATAATCTCGAAAAGTCAGGCAGCGTGGACCTGCTTCGCATAGGCCAGTAGGCCTGCTGCAGTGTTCCTTCTTTCTTATGTTCTTCTTGCCATTCCGATTCTGGGGTTCTCTCCTCAGACTGCTACCCACAACAGTGAGTAACTCAGGTATCTGTTTACTGCTAGACAATGTCTCCAAAGGACCCCAATGGAAATAAGTCTGACTTTTTTGGGTTATCCCAGGTTCTCTACACATATGCTATGTATAATAATCTATGTAACTGTATTTGTGTATACCTGAATTAACTTACTTACAAAAGGTGTTAGGAAACTTGCCCATCATCCCCTCCTTGCCCAGGATTGAACCCAGGTGTTTTGTTTGAGTCGAACGCACCAACATCGAGCTACAAGGTACCAGTATCATGCATGAAACTGAGGGAAAGCACCGAGATAAGATAAAGTACGTTTGTAAGTGGCAGCTAACTAGTTGGCAACCAGCCATTTGTATGTCACAAGCGGCAGCCCCATGCGGAGGTTACTTCCCAACGAGGTGTGGGACCCTGTAGTGGGAGAGCTGTGCTGTGGGACCATGTTTGTTTGTGGTGTGGGACCATGTTTGTTTGTGGTATGGGACCATGTTTGTTTGTGGTGTGGGACCATGTTTGTTTGTGGTGTGGGACCATGTTTGTTTGTGGTGTGGGACCCTGTGTTCAGTTGTGGGACCATGTTTGTTTGTGGTATGGGACCATGTTTGTTTGTGGTGTGGGACCATGTTTGTTTGTGGTGTGGGACCATGTTTGTTTGTGGTGTGGGACCATGTTTGTTTGTGGTGTGGGACCATGTTTGTTTGTGGTGTGGGACCATGTTTGTTTGTGGTGTGGGACCATGTTTGTTTGTGGTGTGGGACCATGTTTGTTTGTGGTGTGGGACCATGTTTGTTTGTGGTGTGGGATCATGTTTGTTTGTGGTGTGGGACCATGTTTGTTTGTGGTGTGGGACCATGTTTTTGTGGTGTGGGACCATGTTTGTTTGGTGTGGGACCATGTTTGTTTGTGGTGTGGGACCATGTTTGTTTGTGGTGTGGGACCATGTTTGTTTGTGGTGTGGGACCATGTTTGTTTGTGGTGTGGGACCATGTTTGTTTGTGGTGTGGGACCATGTTTGTTTGTGGTTTGGGACCATGTTTGTTTGTGGTGTGGGACCATGTTTGTTTGTGGTGTGGGACCCTATGTTGAGTTGTGGGACCATGTTTGTTTGTGGTGTGGGACCCTATGTTGAGTTGTGGGACCGTTTTAGGTGCCTGTGGTGTGGGTGCCGAGTTGTTGGGAACCTCTGATAGTTGCCCTGAGCTCTGAGACAAGTGTTGGGGGCCTTGAGCTGTAGGTGGAGGTAAACACAACACGACAGATATTTTTTTGGCACTGATTAATATTCATAACAAAAAAAAAAAAAAAAAAATCGTTGTCAAAGGTATTTGAAGGTATTTTGAGGTTGCTAAATTCGAAAATGGCAGTAGGTTATTCAAACTGGCTCTAGTTTACGAGATATTGCATACCTACCCTCAATTATCAGGTAACTTAGCCATAACGCTCTCTACACGTATATGTAGAGAGCCGAAAATCACTACGACGATTGTTACTTCTGTATGGTGAATGTGAAAGGTTTTAATCGATACAAGAAAGTCAAGTGGGAATATCATGATTTGGAGTCAGCAAGTAGACCTGTGCCACACAGTGGTGTTGTTACCATACCAGTGTTTACAACACTGCCTGACCTTCCATTGTCAAGTGTTAAAGAAACTCAGGGTTTAGGATGTAACACGGGTCATAGCAGTGGAAGTGATGTAACACGGGTGATAGCAGTGGAAGTGATGTAACACAGGTGATAGCAGTAGAAATGAGTCTGTAGTAAGCATTTCAGCACCCTAGACCCCTCAAGGAAGGTTCCTTGATGTTGGTGAGGGGCTCTTGATTTAGGGAATTGGATCTGTGCTCCAGTTCCCCGAATTAAGCCTGAATGCCTTCCACATATCCCCCCCCCCCAGGCGCTGTATAATCCTCCGGGTTTAGCGCTTCCCCCTTGATTATAATAATAATAATCAGCACCCTAGCAGTTCTCCCAAGAAGAACTCGATGATCTGATAAGTGATCTCAGTCTGTCAAAACAAACATCTGAACTTTTAACATGTAGACTAAAAGTAAAGAACTGTCTACAACAAGAAGTTAAAATAACACCTTATCGGACATGAGAGGTTGAACTCCTTCCTTACTTCAACCAAGATGAAATACTTGTATACTGCAATAACATCCCTAAACTTCTTCGAATGGGACTTGAATATCGACCAAGAAATTGGCAGCTGTTTGAAATGTTATTGCACAATAGTAACCAATATGACAGCTCCATTAGAAGCTTGAATGTGCTAATGCACAATAGTAACCAATATTACAGCTCCATTAGAAGCCTGAAATGTGCTAATGCACAATAGTAACCAATATGACAGCTCCATTAGAAGCTTGAAATGCTATTGCACAATGGTAACCAATATTACAGCTCCATTAGAAGCTTGAAATGTGTTAATGCACAATAGTAACCAATATTACAGCTCCATTAGAAGCTTGAAATGCTATTGCACAATAGTAACCAATATGACAGCTCCATTACTAGTTTGAAATGCGTTATTACACAATGGTAATCAATATACATCTCTTGCAATTGTTCACTCAACAAAACTATGCAGATGACCAACGTAAACTCCAGAAGAAAATCGTACAATGTTTTCATAAGCAGACATTAGTGGTATCCAAATTATCTTACTATGTTAATCCGTTATTATATAAAAAGAAGTGCTAGTACGTATTACATGATTTGACTTTTGCATGATCTAAAAAATACCAAATTTATCAAAGGCTAAAGCCAATGAAGCAAAACCGATGACATATTCGGAATCAGCACCATAAACTTACCCTTAAATCGGTGTAATATCACTGGCCAGAAAATGAGTATTGACCAGTGATAATCTCTGGTACAGTTGGCTTCTCTTCAAAACTACCTAGCCACAATTGGACCTTCCTGAGGCTGATACGAGGCTTCCTAGGCAATAGAAGCGTAATCCACACTCAACGTGAAACCTTCAGAGCCTTCATACCAGGAGTCCCACTTAGCTTGTGTTAGCCCAGTGCTGTTTAATAATACTAATAATAAACTTGTAATTGCCTTATCACTGCCACTACGACGATGTAATCCATGGAGTCAAATCCCCACCAGCTGTACAGAAACTGTTACGTGAGGAAGGGGAAAAAATACTACAAATCCCGACAAAATTATCTCAGTGCATTTGGATGCTATCTTAGCACAACTGAGGGCAGAAGACTTACCATTAGGACACCCCTTCAAAAGCTATCGTAGCACAACTTAGGAGACTTACCATCAAAACCTCTTCAAAATGGTTTTCTTGGATAAAACCTGGTTACCATTTGAATTTGTAAGTTTACAGGGAGCCTTCAGAAATGTCGTTGATAACCTCATAAAATGAACGTAGTAAAATTAGCATTAGTTTGATCACCCAAAACCAAATTCCAACAAAGAGAGAAGCCAGCCTGATAGAGGTAAGCAGGACCTGTGCCTGGCCAACGTCACTGGCCAACTAGCAGAGGCAATTAACATCTGCTAAGCAATCTGAAGGCCAACCAACACCCACCAAAGGCCGCTACACGGCTACGCCTTTCCAAAAAAAAAAAAAAGTTGGGAGAGGACACCTATGTCAATACGCCCAAACTCCGAGTGACTTACAAGCAAGTGGTAGAGGATTTTGTTCAAAAATAAACGGGCCTAGGTTCGATTCTCGTGCACGGCGAGACGTATGTTCATTTCTCCTTACACCTATCCTTTTCCCTTTTTTTTTTACAATTGCCATACATAGTATAAATCTTGTCGCAATCTAGGAATGAAGACTGGAAGACGATCAGGAAAACATGCCACACTGGATTTCTTGAATTATTAACTGAGTTAATAACGCCTGTTTTCAATACAAACACGTCCACTACAAACCCCAAGTGATCACCCCACTAAATTTGATCATTCCTCTCTACCATTAATCCTGCTACCCTATTTTATATGGTAGACATAAACAAGGAATAAAAAGCAGCTATGTATCTATCATGAGGAGAGGGAAGGATGTAGGATTTTTTTTAATTAGCATCATAGGGTACACATTATTTAGCCAACACTTGAATACTTCACTAAATACTGATATATATATATTATATATATATATATATATATATATATATATATATATATATATATATATATATATATATATATATATATATGCTAGGTAAGCAGGAATGTACCCTTCAAGTGCCTTGATGCCTGTGAAGGGCTCTTGATTCAGGGGAATTGAACTTGTTCTAGCTTCCCGTAATAATATATATTTTTAATAATCCTTGAATCTAAGTCATTTGTCTCCCATTCCGTAAGTGTTTAGCGTCTGGAAAATGGTCCATGTTTCTCCCTACTAGAAAACTAATATAGACGTTGCTATTCAAGGGCCCCACTGGAAATTAAGGACTGTAATGGAACTAAAGGACCCAATGGAAATCATGGACCCCAATGGAAATAAGTAACTGATCTTTTTTGGGTTATCTTAGATAACTGACACTGTATGATTATTGTACTTATGTGTACCTGTACCTAAATAAACTTACTAATTGTGAGTCAAATGATCTTACCAGTGAGCTGCGTGGTAGAGGCCAGGCAGGGATGATGGAGGTAGGATGATGGAGATGAAGGAGGGAGGTGATGAAGGATGGAGGAGATGAAGGAGGGAGTGGAGGAGGGAGGTGATGAAGGATGGAGGAGATGAAGGAGGGAGAGAAGGATGAAGGATATGAAGGAGGGAGAGAAGGATGGAGATGAAGGAGGGAGAGAAGGATGAAGGATATGGAGGGAGAGAAGGATGAAGGAGATGGAGGGAGTGAAGGAGGGAGAGAAGGATGAAGGATGGAGGAGATAAAGAAGGGAGTGAAGGATGAAGGAGATGAAGGAGGGAGAGAAGGATGAAGGAGGGAGTGAGGGGGAACTCTTCCTGTTCCGTCCAGTAGGTACCCGCGTCCTTCGTCATGTGACGTCACAGTAAACAATAAGGTTGCCACATGTTGCTAAGAAAGTTGTCAGGTGTCACTGGAGGAAACTTCATCTCAGGGGAACTTACATAAGTTTATTTAGGCACTGGTACACATAATTACAATTATCATACACACTGTAAATTATCTAGGATAACCCAAAAAAGTCAGTGACTTATTTCCATGGGGTCCTTGCCAGTAAGAGGCTCTTGATTCAAGGAATTGGACCTGTATTTCCCCAGCAACACACCTAAAGCAAATAATAACCCAACAAAAAGCTGCAGTAAGAATAATCACTAAATCCCATCCCTGGCAACACACCCCCCCCCACTCTTCATAGATCTAAACTTACTCCCAGTTCAGTACATCCACACTTACTACTGTGCAATCTACATCTACAGGGCCTTAAACTCTAATATCAACCTTGACCTAAAATGCTTTCTTGATAGTTGTGACAGAACCCACAGGCATAACACCAGACACAAACATCTCTACGACATTCCCCGTGTCCGACTAAACCTTTACAAAAATTCAATGTATGTCAAAGGCCCTAAAATCTGGAATACCCTACCTGAGAACTCTAGAACTGCAGACACATTCATCACCTTCAAAACTACCATTAGAAAACATCTTATCTCCCTGATACACCCCGTCAACTAACTATACGAATACCACCTGGTGGTTCACACTTACACTCACTCACTCATTTGACCATAAACAGAAATATTAATCTCAGTCTTAAAATAATGAATCCTGTGATACTCCAATACTGAAACTATGTACTGTGCCAAAACAAAAGCATTCACATTGCTAAACTCACAAAATAGTATTTAGTCACTTAGCCATAATACCAACTTACCTCATAATTTGCAATATTTTACAATTAAGAATAAAACTAAGTATGCCCGAAATGCCTAGCCATGCTAAGCGTTCTAGTGGTACACTCTGTAATCTCAATTCTACATGTAAACCAAACAATGACCAAATTTCTGTAAACTCAGCATTGTAATCCTTATAGAGAATAAACTTTGAATTTGAATTTGAATTTGAATTCCTAGGATCGAACTTCAATACTTATAACTCATTACTTATAATTTCTTAACCGCTGTATGACCCCTATGGTTTTAGCGCTTCCATCTAAATATAATAATAACGGACAAGCATGGAGCGAAGCGAATAATTAACAAATTATACTTCTTTCCCAAATTTAATATATGGTTGAAGTTTGAAGTTACAGTAAATAGTGTTTACAAGGTCATAGATCAAGTTAAGTAAGTTTATTTAGATACAGGTACATAATAAATATAATTAGACAAATTATCATTCATAATAACTTGTGTAAATTACCCTCCAAGATAACCCCAAAACAGTCAGATAAGAGAGATTTCGTTCGGATTTTTAACCCCGGAGGGTTAGCCACCCAGGATAACCCAAGAAAGTCAGTGCGTCATCGAGGACTGTCTAACTTATTTCCATTGGGGTCCTTAATCTTGTCCCCCAGGATGCGACCCACACCAGTCGACTAACACCCAGGTACCTATTTGCTGCTAGGTGAACAGGACAACAGGTGTAAGGAAACGTGTCGAATGTTTCCACCCGCCGGGAATCGAACCCGGGCCCTCCGTGTGTGAATCGGGAGCTTTAGCCACCAGGCCACCGGGCCTTGACGTTAGCAGTGACTACTATAATTCCTCTTATATGGGTTCTTATATGAGGTACAGAGGAGCACCTCATCTATAAGAACCCATATCATTAAGTTTATTCAAGTATACACAAATAGTTACAGAGATGATCATAGCTCAATACTACTGTCCTAGGAACACTTCTAGAACATTCTAGTATTACATGACCAGAATTCACTCATAAAAATATTAGTGTAACTCATATGTAGTTCTGAAATATTTACATTTCCTTATATTGTAGCCAAGTGTGGTCAGCCACAAGGTTAAGTGGTTATAAGTTATTTACAGTGGGCAGAATCAGGGTATTTTCCATAAGGATTGGTAATATTCCACTGTAGATAAAATACCATGACATTTCTTCAATATTTGTGAGTGAGTTCTCTCTGAATTCGTTAATTTGATCATATTCCAGGACGTAATGATCCTGTGTGTGACAGTAGTCCATCTGGCAAAGTTCATATTTAGTTTCGTCTACATCAGCTGGTGATGCAATCTGCCAGTGTCACTTGTAGTCCAACTGGAGCCTGCCACTTGCCACATCTCAGAATATTGTTGGATGTACCGTATTTTCTTTAATCTCTCTCTCTCATCTCTCTCTCTCTCTCTCTCTCTCTCTCTCTCTCTCTCTCTCTCTCTCTCTCTCTCTCTCTCTCTCTCTCTCTCTCTCTCTCTCTCTCTCTCTCTTTCTCTCTCTCTCAGAGCCTAACCTCAAGGTGCTCGTATGACTTACAAGGGAAACTATTTGCTTATTTCTGTATACTTTATGAAGGTCCAGTCTTGGATGATAAGTCCAGCTTTGGGTGATCAAGTCCAATCTTGCGTAATAGAAGGATTCCCTGCTACCATTCTTTATTTCCACTTGGCTTTTGTCATTGTTTACCTCCGGGGCCAAGAGCTAGATTATGAACCCTGACAGGCACAGAAGATGGACACATACATTATCCCTTACCTCTCCAACACGCACTCTCCCTTCCCTCTCCAACACGCACTCTCCCTTCTCTCTCCAACACGCACTCTCCCTTCTCTCTCCAACACACACTCTCCCTTCTCTCTCCAACACACACTCTCCCTTCCCTCTCCAACACACACTATCCCTTCTCTCTCCAACACGCACTCTCCCTTCTCTCTCCAACACACACTCTCCCTTCTCTCTCCAACATGCACTCTCCCTTCCCTCTCCAACACACACTATCCCTTCCCTCTCCAACACACACTATCCCCTCCCTCTCCAACACACACTATCCCCTCCCTCTCCAACACACACACTATTCCCGCCCTCTCCAACATACCCACACTATCCCTCTCCAACACTCATATCCTCTTCAGCATCCCCCTATACTCCAACACCCACGTCCTTCACACACTATCTGCTAAACAGTATTCACAGTGACATCAATACAAACTAAACTGTGTCACATTCATATTATATGATGCAATGTAACCAGTCTAGAAATATGGTACAATAAGAGCCTCATATAACAACATCCCTGTGTAACTATAAACTCTACCTACACCACTCAACCTCACTTAACTGTTCCTCTACAGGTTAATTTTTATCCACGAATATCTACAAACCATTTTACAGACGTTAGTATAAATACACAAGTTAACTCGCACATAGGAGAGACGACCTTATGACAGTTCCTCGGTCCAACTTAGACCATTATCGAGTCACACTAACACACGAAGGTAAGGAAACCAGTATATATACCAGTATATATTTACAGTATAAACCTGTACGCTACCCCAGAGAGCATACACATATAGGGTTTGAGAAGAACCTGCCTAGTATGGGCCAGTGGGCCTGCTGTATGTTCTTCCTTTCCTAATGTTCATAAACTAGGTGATATATTTCCATTCGGGTCATTATTGTTTTGTCTTTATATCTAGACACATATGTAGGCTGTCTTAGAGTGAATAAACGTAACGCACAAATGAACCACAAATGATGTAATTAAGCAAACGGTCACGATGTCTGGTAAAGCTGACACAGCACCACCACCAAACCAAATTTGTACGTTTATCTCTGGTAATATTGGAATATCAGTGGTAGGAGTTACCCATCACTAGAACAGTGGGAGTTACCCATCACTAGAACAGTGGGTCACCCACCACTAGAACAGTGGGTCACCCACCACTAGAACAGTGGGAGTTACCCATCACTACAACAGTGGGTCACCCACCACTAGAACAGTGGGAGTTACCCAGCATTAGAACAGTGGGTCACCCACCACTAGAACAGTGGGAGTTACCCAGCACTAGAACAGTGGGAGTTACCCATCACTAGAACAGTGGGTCACCCATCACTAGAACAGTGGGTCACCCAACACTAGAACAGTGGGTCACCCAACACTAGAACAGTGGGTCACCCAGCACTAGAACAGTGGGAGTTACCCATCACTAGAACAGTGGGTCACCCACCACTAGAACAGTGGGAGTTACCCAGCACTAGAACAGTGGGTCACCCAGCACTAGAACAGTGGGAGTTACCCAGCACTAGAACAGTGGGAGTTACCCATCACTAGAACAGTGGGTCACCCATCACTAGAACAGTGGGTCACCCAACACTAGAACAGTGGGTCACCCAACACTAGAACAGTGGGCCACCCAGCACTAGAACAGTGGGAGTTACCCATCACTAGAACAGTGGGTCACCCACCACTAGAACAGTGGGTCACCCATCACTAGAACAGTGGGAGTTACCCATCACTAGAACAGTGGGTCACCCACCACTAGAACAGTGGGAGTTACCCAGCACTAGAACAGTGGGTCACCCACCACTAGAACAGTGGGAGTTACCCAGCACTAGAACAGTGGGAGTTACCCATCACTAGAACAGTGGGTCACCCATCACTAGAACAGTGGGTCACCCAACACTAGAACAGTGGGTCACCCAACACTAGAACAGTGGGTCACCCAGCACTAGAACAGTGGGTCACCCAACACTAGAACAGTGGGTCACCCACCACTAGAACAGTGGGTCACCCAGCACTAGAACAGTAGGTCACACACCACTAGAACAGTGGGTCACCCACCACTAGAACAGTGGGTCACCCATCACTAGAACAGTGGGTCACCCATCACTAGAACAGTGGGTCACCCAGCACTAGAACAGTGGGTCACCCAGCACTAGAACAGTGGGTCACCCAACACTAGAACAGTGGGTCACCCACCACTAGAACAGTGGGTCACCCATCACTAGAACAGTGGGTCACCCAGCACTAGAACAGTAGGTCACCCACCACTAGAACAGTGGGTCACCCACCACTAGAACAGTGGGTCACCCATCACTAGAACAGTGGGTCACCCATCACTAGAACAGTGGGTCACCCACCACTAGAACAGTGGGTCACCCAGCACTAGAACAGTGGGTCACCCATCACTAGAACAGTGGGTTACCCACCACTAGAACAGTGGGTCACCCACCACTAGAACAGTGGGTCACCCATCACTAGAACAGTGGGTCACCCAGCACTAGAACAGTGGGTCACCCAACACTAGAACAGTGGGTCACCCATCACTAGAACAGTGGGTTACCCACCACTAGAACAGTGGGTCACCCATCACTAGAACAGTGGGTCACCCACCACTAGAACAGTGGGTCACCCATCACTAGAACAGTGGGTTACCCACCACTAGAACAGTGGGTCACCCATCACTAGAACAGTGGGTCACCCACCACTAGAACAGTGGGTCACCCAGCACTAGAACAGTGGGAGTTACCCAGCACTAGAACAGTGGGTTACCCACCACTAGAACAGTGGGTCACCCAACACTAGAACAGTGGGTCACCCACCACTAGAACAGTGGGTCACCCATCACTAGAACAGTGGGTCACCCAACACTAGAACAGTGGGTCACCCATCACTAGAACAGTGGGTCACCCACCACTAGAACAGTGGGTCACCCACCACTAGAACAGTGGGTCACCCAACACTAGAACAGTGGGTCACCCAACACTAGAACAGTGGGTCACCCAACACTAGAACAGTGGGTCACCCAACACTAGAACAGTGGGTCACCCAACACTAGAACAGTGGGTCACCCAACACTAGAACAGTGGGTCACCCACCACTAGAACAGTGGGTCACCCATCACTAGAACAGTGGGTCACCCACCACTAGAACAGTGGGTCACCCACCACTAGAACAGTGGGTCACCCATCACTAGAACAGTGGGTCACCCATCACTAGAACAGTGGGTCACCCACCACTAGAACAGTGGGTCACCCATTACTAGAACAGTGGGTCACCCACCACTAGAACAGTGGGTCACCCAACACTAGAACAGTGGGTCACCCAGCACTAGAACAGTGGGTCACCCAACACTAGAACAGTGGGTCACCCACCACTAGAACAGTGGGTCACCCAACACTAGAACAGTGGGTCACCCAACACTAGAACAGTGGGTCACCCACCACTAGAACAGTGGGTCACCCACCACTAGAACAGTGGGTCACCCAACACTAGAACAGTGGGTCACCCACCACTAGAACAGTGGGTCACCCACCACTAGAACAGTGGGTCACCCACCACTAGAACAGTGGGTCACCCACCACTATCAAGTGGGAGTTCGATACGTGGATTAGGGTAGAAATACTCACGTAGGCTGTTATTACTTATAATTACTGTTATGTGGAGAGAGCCCTTGCCAGCCCTACCTATCTCCTTGGCTACACTCGTAATACTGACTAGCCGGCTGGCCAGTACCCCGTAGTGGGTCTTTTGAAATAAGTGTCAGCTCAGCACAGACCGTGACTCAAGAGACGGTTGGTCGTTGAGTCAACGGACGGTTACTGGTAACTGGTTACTACTACTGAGACTGGTAACTGGTTACTACTACTGAGACTGGTAACTGGTTACTACTACTGAGACTGGTAACTGGTTACTACTACTGAGACTGGTAACTGGTTACTACTACTGAGACTGGTAACTGGTTACTACTACTGAGACTGGTAACTGGTTACTACTACTGAGACCACTAGAACAGTGGGTCACCCAACACTAGAACAGTGGGTCACCCAGCACTAGAACAGTGGGTCACCCAACACTAGAACAGTGGGTCACCCAACACTAGAACAGTGGGACTTACCCAGCACTAGAACAGTGGGTCACCCAACACTAGAACAGTGGGTCACCCAACACTAGAACAGTGGGTCACCCATCACTAGAACAGTGGGTCACCCACCACTAGAACAGTGGGAGTTACCCATCACTAGAACAGTGGGTCACCCACCACTAGAACAGTGGGTCACCCATCACTAGAAGAGTGGGTCACCCACCACTAGAACAGTGGGTCACCCAGCACTAGAACAGTGGGTCACCCAACACTAGAACAGTGGGTCACCCACCACTAGAACAGTGGGTCACCCAGCACTAGAACAGTGGGTCACCCATCACTAGAAGAGTGGGTCACCCACCACTAGAACAGTGGGTCACCCAGCACTAGAACAGTGGGTCACCCATCACTAGAACAGTGGGTCACCCACCACTAGAACAGTGGGTCACCCACCACTAGAACAGTGGGTCACCCACCACTAGAACAGTGGGTCACCCAGCACTAGAACAGTGGGTCACCCATCACTAGAACAGTGGGTCACCCAACACTAGAACAGTGGGTCACCCAACACTAGAACAGTGGGTCACCCATCACTAGAACAGTGGGTCACCCACCACTAGAACAGTGGGAGTTACCCATCACTAGAACAGTGGGTCACCCACCACTAGAACAGTGGGTCACCCATCATTAGAACAGTGGGTCACCCACCACTAGAACAGTGGGTCACCCAACACTAGAACAGTGGGTCACCCACCACTAGAACAGTGGGTCACCCACCACTAGAACAGTGGGTCACCCAGCACTAGAACAGTGGGTCACCCATCACTAGAACAGTGGGTCACCCACCACTAGAACAGTGGGTCACCCACCACTAGAACAGTGGGTCACCCACCACTAGAACAGTGGGTCACCCAGCACTAGAACAGTGGGTCACCCATCACTAGAACAGTGGGTCACCCACCACTAGAACAGTGGGTCACCCACCACTAGAACAGTGGGTCACCCAACACTAGAACAGTGGGTCACCCACCACTAGAACAGTGGGTCACCCACCACTAGAACAGTGGGTCACTCACCACTAGAACAGTGGGTCACCCAACACTAGAACAGTGGGTCACCCACCACTAGAACAGTGGGTCACCCAACACTAGAACAGTGGGTCACCCAACACTAGAACAGTGGGTCACCCAGCACTAGAACAGTGGGTCACCCAACACTAGAACAGTGGGTCACCCAGCACTAGAACAGTGGGTCACCCAACACTAGAACAGTGGGTCACCCAACACTAGAACAGTGGGTCACCCAACACTAGAACAGTGGGTCACCCAACACTAGAACAGTGGGTCACCCAACACTAGAACAGTGGGTCACCCAACACTAGAACAGTGGGTCACCCAACACTAGAACAGTGGGTCACCCAACACTAGAACAGTGGGTCACCCAACACTAGAACAGTGGGTCACCCAACACTAGAACAGTGGGTCTAACAACACTAGAACAGTGGGTCACCCAGCACTAGAACAGTGGGTCACCCAACACTAGAACAGTGGGTCACCCAGCACTAGAACAGTGGGTCACCCAACACTAGAACAGTGGGTCACCCAACACTAGAACAGTGGGTCACCCAACACTAGAACAGTGGGTCACCCAACACTAGAACAGTGGGTCACCCAACACTAGAACAGTGGGTCACCCAACACTAGAACAGTGGGTCACCCAGCACTAGAACAGTGGGTCACCCAACACTAGAACAGTGGGTCACCCAGCACTAGAACAGTGGGTCACCCACCACTAGAACAGTGGGTCACCCAACACTAGAACAGTGGGTCACCCACCACTAGAACAGTGGGTCACCCACCACTAGAACAGTGGGTCACCCAGCACTAGAACAGTGGGTCACCCAACACTAGAACAGTGGGTCACCCAGCACTAGAACAGTGGGTCACCCACCACTAGAACAGTGGGTCACCCACCACTAGAACAGTGGGTCACCCAGCACTAGAACAGTGGGTCACCCAACACTAGAACAGTGGGTCACCCAACACTAGAACAGTGGGTCACCCACCACTAGAACAGTGGGTCACCCACCACTAGAACAGTGGGTCACCCACCACTAGAACAGTGGGTCACCGAACACTAGAACAGTGGGAGTTACCCAGCACTAGAACAGTGGGTCACCCACCACTAGAACAGTGGGTCACCCAGCACTAGAACAGTGGGTCACCCAACACTAGAACAGTGGGTCACCCAACACTAGAACAGTGGGTCACCCACCACTAGAACAGTGGGTCACCCACCACTAGAACAGTGGGTCACCCACCACTAGAACAGTGGGTCACCCAACACTAGAACAGTGGGTCACCCAACACTAGAACAGTGGGTCACCCACCACTAGAACAGTGGGTCACCCACCACTAGAACAGTGGGTCACCCAGCACTAGAACAGTGGGTCACCCAACACTAGAACAGTGGGTCACCCACCACTAGAACAGTGGGTCACCGAACACTAGAACAGTGGGAGTTACCCAGCACTAGAACAGTGGGAGTTACCCAACACTAGAACAGTGGGAGTTACCCAGCACTAGAACAGTGGGAGTTACCCAGCACTAGAACAGTGGGAGTTACCCAGCACTAGAACAGTGGGAGTTACCCAGCACTAGAACAGTGGGAGTTACCCAGCACTAGAACAGTGGGAGTCATCCAAGACTAGAACAGTGGGAGTCACCCAACACTAGAGCAGTGGGAGTCCCCAGCACTAGAACAGTGGGTCACCCAACAGTAGAACAGTGGGTCACCCAACAGTAGAACAGTGGGGGGTCACCCAGCACTAGAACAGTGGGAGTTACCCAGCACTAGAACAGTGGGAGTCATCCAAGACTAGAACGTGGGAGTCACCCAACACTAGAGCAGTGGGAGTCCCCTGCACTAGAACAGTGGGTCACCCAGCACTAGAACAGTGGGTCACCCAGCACTAAAACAGTGGAAGTCACCCAACACTAAAACAGTGGGAGTCATCCAACACTAGTGGATGTCACCCAACACTAGAGTGGTGGGAGTTACCCAGCACTAAAACAGTGGGAGTCATCCAAGACTAGAACAGTGGGAGTTGCCCAACACTAGAGCAGTGGGAGTCCCCAGCACTAGAACAGTGGGTCATCCAACACTAGAACAGTGGGAGTCACCCAACACTAGAACATTGTATCACCCAACACTACCATTCAAGGGTCAGTCATTATACATTGTGTAGGTCATCTCATACCTGGGCAAGACACTACCATTCAGGGGACAATCATTATACATAGTGTAGGTCACGTCATACCAGGACAAGTCTCCTAACACCTGCTGGCCCTCTTATGTATCAGTAAATACTGTTGTGGGAACCAACTTAAACACATAAGGACCCCAATGCAATTAGTCATACTGATTGGTTTTACCCTAATGGAAATAACTGTGTGACTTTTTTTAGTTATCCTAGGTAATTTATTCTACGTATGATAATTGTACTTATGTATACCTGTGCCTCAGTAAACCTACTAACTACCATCCTGGTAACTAACCAACCCTAAGCTGACTGCAGCTAGTTCACTCTCCCGCCCCAACGCTCTCTTAATATGCTCTTCCTCACTCCAGCTCCTCATAGGACACTCACTTCCTCCCTCACTTCTGCTCCTCTGACTTGTGGCACAGTGGACAGAGCCTTTGGATGAACAGAAAGGGCCCTGGTTCGATTCCCTGGTGGGTCGAGTTTGGGCAAGTCTTCTTGCACCTGCTGTCCATGTTCACTTAACAGTATTGCATAGCACCTGGGAATGAGAGGAAATTAGCTTTGCTTCCAAGAAAAAAAATAGCTCCAGTTCCTTGGTTCAAAAGCCCTTCATCAGTATTAACCCCTTCATGGGGAGTCCTGTCAGGGGCTCTGGATCAGAGGAATCAAAACTCTTCTCCCCTTCCTTGGATCAGATTAAAATACCCCAATATCCCTCACATTTTTTCCCTCATTGGGGATATTTCCACTTTTTGTGAATATAACCAGGAATGCTGTGATAGCTAATTAGGTCTTCAGCCACTTGCAGCAGCAGCCTAGCTGATCAGGCAGTCAGAAATTAATTTTGGCCTTAGGCCGTCTCGGTAAAGTTCCTCTCTCAGTTGTCTTTTTCACCGCCCCAAAACCTTTGAAAGTGGTTACAAGTATGTCACCTTTGGGACTGAAGATTTAGCTAAGATACATTCTGCAGATTACACAGTGTGAATTGTGCTGTTTCTAGAACAAGCTTCAACTACGTTCTACTTTTGCTGAGTGGTCGACACGGGTTTAGTGCTTTGCATAAATATACAGTAATAGTAATTGATACAACTTAGTGGGATAAAGCTGAGACCATGATATTTACTGTGAGATGAAATAAAGATAAGCAAGTTGAAGGAATGTATTGAATGTTGATGTGCCTGCCCATGGGGTCAGCAGGTCAAGGTCAGTAAGTTTATTTAGGTACAGGTACACATAAGTATAATTATCATACATAGTGTAAATTACATAATCTAAGATAACCCCAAAATAGTCAAAGTGACTCATGTCCATTGGGGTCCTTACAGTTCCTTGTGAAACTGAACAGTTATTGTTTTACAGAACAACTTCATGAAGCTGCTGGCACTGCAGGACCGTCTGAGTAGCAGCAGCAGTGGAGACCATGATAGCAGCAGTAGCAGAGGTCCACGGTGTGAGTTGGTGCGTCCTGGTAGATACTTACTCAAGGAGGGAGAACTTCTTAAACTCTGCCGCAGGGAGATGCAACCCAGGTATTTCATCCTGGTATGTGATGACTTGCTCCTTGAATCTGTGTAATTACCTGTTTATGGTGACAGGGATAGAAATATTCATGGTGTTCCCTCTTTGTAATTTAGTTTGCAATTGCCAATAAACCCCTGGCTGCCTTCAAGAGAGAGCTGGACAGATACCTAAAGTCAGTGCCGGATCAGCCGGGCTGTGGCTCGTACGTCGGACTGCGTGCGGCCAGCAGTAACAGCCTAGTTGATCAGGCCCTGATCCATCGGGAGGCCTGGTCATGGACCGGGCCGCGGGGGCGTTGATCCCCGGAATAACCTCCAGGTATCCAGGTATAGTATCAAAAGTCCTGTACTAGCATCAAGGCATGATGATGTTCACTCACTCATGGAAAGACAGTAAGAGCAAGAGTAACACTGAATGCTTTTTCTTTAGATCATCAATCTGTGGGAGGAACTGTCAGTATCTTAAAAATAAGTATCTTAAATACACAGTACTACTTTCAGCTATTTATCAAACTAGGAATGACTTGATATTATATCACAATATTTATGTTTATGTGGCTTAAAAGAATGTAATGTATAATAATTTATGTATGGAACTGATTCTAGTTGAATGAACTATGATGTTTGGTAACATCCTCACTCCGAAGGGATGTTTTCTCTTAATCTGTAAAGGAAACTGTAGCACTCTTTTGTTAAAATATTATACATTACTTTGTATTTTTATCTGTATGATTTAAATAGAACTACAACTTCGTTATTCAATGTTTTGAACATAAAAGTTAATGACATTATCAGGTGTTACCGCTTTAACTACCATTTACTATCATGATCAACTTGCTGCTATTGTCAGTTATTTTCTGTCAATATCATAATAAAACCAAAACAAAACTAAATAAATTAGACCTATTCCTCAAACCATATCAGTAATTAGTTCTAAGACACACGTCACAATACAGAAATAATCACAAAATAATAATAATACACGTATAATATAGTGGAGGTGGGAATGTTCAGGAATGATCTGAGGACAGGGAGGGGCTTGTCAAGTTCTTCAATTAGAGAACACTTCACCACAAGGGGTTCCCTTGAAAGAAGAGTACTTGTGTATTCTACAGTGCGTCTGTGGTGGGCGAGTGGGGGTACTCACATATTTGTGGTTGCAGGGTTCATCTTAGTTCTTGGCCTCTTATTTATCTCTTAACAGATTCTCTCCACCTCCGTAGCCTTGTACAAGGGCATTATCATACCTACTTCTAAAACTATGTATGGAGTCTATCTCCACCACTTCCTTGTCAAGACATTCCAATTCCTGACAATCATGAGACTGAAAAACCCTGATAACCCTGTGGCTCCTGTGTCTAGCTTCCAGCTATGCCCCAAATGACCTGTTTCTGGCCTCTCAAACAGTTTATTTCTAATTACACTGTCAGTTCCTCTGGGTATTGTGAAAGTTATTATCATGTCTTCCCTGGTTTAAAATCTGTCTTCCAGTGTTACTAGATTCAGTTCTATTAGCCTTTCATAACTCGTACCCCTTAGCTCTGGAACTAGTCTTGTTGCATACTTCTGAAATTTTTCCAGCTTCTTAACATATCTCACACCAGATGTATGTGAAATTATATTATTTATTAACACATCGGCCATTTCCCACCAAGGTAGGGTGGCTCAAAAAAGAAAAACTTTTACCATCATTCACTCCATCACTGTATTATATCAAATGTATAATAAAGAATTATAAAGAAGATGAGTGTAATTTAAGTACATAGCATTAATTAGGTATGAATTCCTCTCCTACCAACTGTCTGATCATTTATGAACAAAACAGACTTTAAGGAACACTCAAGGCTTCTGCACTGAAATATTTATAAACTTGTGGAAATATTTGCAACCCAGCAACAAGGCTCAGTGAAAACCTTGAGAGCTTTTTGCCTCTCAGCTAGCACATGATCACATAACACAGGCATGACATGGCATAGCAGATTTATATAACATACTATCATGTTACTATTCTGAGTCAAGCTGCAGTCATGACTCAGAAAGAGATGACAGAATAGCATCACATTCCATATATTACGTACACAGTAATAATATTAGTAATAAGGCTACTACGTACTAATAATATGAGTTTCATGTGATAATCATGTGTCCACATAAGAAATTTGATAACAAACTTTGAAACCCCTTGACTTTGTCAAAGTTCAAAATTTTGGGTAGTGTCTATTTTACAAATCAAAGAGAAAGTGTGTCACCTGAACAAATGAAAATCCCAGGCCTAAGAACTTTTTCTGTAATAAAAAATATTTAGCCTCCAAAATATCATTACTCAGTTTCCCCTTTTTTAATGGGTAGCCTAACACTTGCCCATCAAAACTGGAAATGTTATGTAGGAAAAAGATCAAAGACAAGTCAGCTGGTCTTTTCAGTACTATCCTTTGTCCACTGCAATGTGACAGGAAGTTAGTACAGTATCATGGTTATATTTGTCGAACAGTACCAAAAGTATTATATACAAAGAACTACAATACGTGTACTGTATCTTAAAATAAATGTTTTTCAGATGTGTAGTTGTTGATATTTTTTCATCTTGTTTCAGGCTATTAGCTGCAAAAGATAAGAGACAGGTTTTAAAAAATATACATTTCAGTTATCAGATGTTCTCCTGTATACGAGCTTTGTCACCAGTGGCCCAGGTGGAGCACTCCGACTCAACTATGAACTTACCTTGGAAGGAATGAAAGTAGAGACACCAAAAGCTGAGGAATTTAAGAATGAGTTTAGTGTCATATCAACCTCACGTTCCTTTACCCTTCAAGCAAGGTAAGCATAAATAACAAAGGTAGGGGGACTAATAGATTGCAACTGTCTAGGGAGATATAAGGGAGGAAGATAGTGATAACAGTGTATAATTCTATGATGGAAGGAAAATGTAGAAGACATCATGGGGAACTGCTAAACCAATAGGGGGTCATACATTTCCTGGGAAGTGGGAGGCAATCCCCTCATTAGCACCTCCCTTGATTTGAAGTGGAGTTTAAAAGAATGTATCAAAGAGGGATTGAGAGGTAAGAATTGAACATATATCAGGCATATGTTTGTGCATTGAGTGGAGATAATGGATTACCGGACTTAAGTTTTGGAGGTTGGGAAGTACAGTGCCTGCACTGAAAATAGGTGGAAAGGTTGGAGCCTTGATAGGATATGGCCAATATTTAAAAGAAAGAACCCCCTCAAAAATATTTTTATGAGATTGCTCTTTTGTCATCTAATGTAGGATCTTCCTTGAATGGGAAATCTCATCTAAAATATATCATAGTGGTGAGTGTTGTAAAATTTTAAGATTCCCAAGATACCCACCTCAAGAATGACTACACGAGGCTACTGCTTCTCTGTTAAAAATTTTTACATGATGATCCCCACCTTCATTAAAGATTCTACATAGAGCAGTCTCATCAAGAGATTTCAGAGGGAAGGTACCAAAGTTGTACTGTAAATTGACAGTGTATCATCTTAGAAATTCGGATACGTACCTGTACATTTTTCTGCCATTCTGATATTCATTGAGACTAAGTATTAATGGTCTTATTATTAATGGTCTTATTATTAACACGCTCACGCAGGCATGCGTGAGCGTGTTTGATAGGAGTGAATGGAGACAAATGGTTTTTAATACTTGACATGCTGTTGGAGTGTGAGCAAAGTAACATTTATGAAGGGGTTCAGGGAAACCGGCAGACCGGACTTGAGTCCTGGAGATGGGAGTACAGTGCCTGCACTCTGAAGGAGGGGTGTTAATGTTGCAGTTTAAAAACTGTAGTGTAAAGCACCCTTCTGGCAAGACAGTGATGGAGTGAATGATGGTGAAAGTTTTTCTTTTTCGGGCCACCCTGCCTTGGTGGGAATCGGCCAGTGTGATAATAAAATAATAACTGCTAAATGAGCTACCATGGGCCCAAGGAAAGCTTCTAGTGCCAGCCAGCCCTTTGGTAAAGGGCTGAGAGAGAGGGGAAGATGTGCCTTTTTCAGTGATTCTGCAATATGTACGATACTAAAGCAGCAGGAGTCTGTAAAGGCTATAGCACCAGCCAGCGATGAAGTGTAATATTAACAGTGTAGCAAGTAAATTAAGTGATTAATTGATAAAAAAAATGGACAGCACAAAACTGACTCCTCCTTTGTTGTTGGAGGTATATAGGCTACTGACTAACACCGCCGCCTTTGCTGCCACCTTTACCACTACTGTGTAAGGCTTATCTTTCAGTGGCTTCTATACACTCAACAACAAACAACACACCACCACTCATGACATTCTTAATGCCATATTATATTCATTCTTGAGTATATATCATGTTTCTGTGTTATTGATGTTGTTTATTGTGTCATATTAGATGAATTGTGCTAGATAAATAAGCCATCCTAGGTAGTAGGTTGGTAGACAGCAACCGCCCAGGGAGGTACTACCGTCCTGCCAAGTGAGTGTAAAACGAAAGCCTGTAATTGTTTTACATGATGGTAGGGTTGCTGGTGTCTTTTGTCTGCCTCATAAACATGCAAGATTTCAGGTATGTCTTGCTACTTCTACTTACACTTAGGTTACAATACACATACATGTACAAGCATATATATACACACCCCTCTGGGTTTTCTGCTATTTTCTTTCTAGTTCTTGTCCTTGTTTATTTCCTCTTATTTCCATGGGGAAGTGGAACAGAATTCTTCCTCCGTAAGCTATGCGTGTTGTAAGAGGCGACTAAAATGCTGGGAGCAAGGGGCTAGTAACCCCTTCTCCTGTATATATTACTAAATGTGAAAGGAGAAACTTCTGTTTTTCCTTTTGGGCCACCCCGCCTCGGTGGGATACGGCCGATGTGTTGAAAGAAAAGATTTATATAACAGTTATAAATGTTTTAAGCAAAGTCACTGATTGTTGCAAAAATGTGTTCACAGCACGGCAGAAGAACGAGATGAATGGATAGTGGCACTACGTGAAGCAATAGAGGATAATGCCTCGCGCAGATCTACCTTCTTGCAGGCCAAGACATTTGTCTATCGGCAACCATCTACCTCTACACTTGGAAAACAGGTACAGTAATTTTAAAATATTCTTTAATGATGACAGTAGTAATAGTAAAATTACATTATAAATTTTAGAAAAAGCTTTCAAATCTAGGATTAATTTTGTTTCTCCTACCTGACTTTGTATAGATGAATTTCATGAAAGTTTTGAAAACTTCCTTATACAATAACAATAATTACTCATCCACTGTTCCTAATACAATACTAAAATTAAGTGCTTGACAGGCTCCTGTATGGATTCCCGACTACAGAGTAACAATGTGTCAGCAGTGCACAGCAGAATTCACTCTCACTTTCCGCAGACATCACTGTCGTGCTTGTGGCAAGGTACAATCTATAATGCGTGCTCACTTGAGAATTCTTTGAAATACAGTATAGTACCATGTATACTTTTATTATTTTTTCATATTATAGGGAAGCTTATCCAAAGATTTGTTGTTATTCATAGGTAGTATGCGATCACTGTTCGGCCAACCGTGCTCCTTTACAGTATAAAAAGAACCAGACAGCGCGAGTCTGTGATACCTGTTTTGAAATCCTTCAGAAAGATTTTGAGCACAGATATGAAGGCTCAGCAGTTCAGGAGGACCAGCAGGGAGACAAAATAAGACGAGTGTCCAGCCTCAAGGCTCAATTCAAGAAGGGGATCCGGGAAAGCAGTAGAAATCGCATCAAGAAGAGAGTTCCTGAGAGATTGATGGAGGTATGTGAGACTAATGCGATGAAAAATTTATTAGCTTTTGTCATTTTTCTAAACATACTTTTTTTTTTTTCAATAAACTGGCCGTATCCCACCAAGGCAGGGTGGCCCAAAAAAGAGAAACAAAAGTTTCTCCTGAACATACATGTGTACTGCTAACATACAGTATACAATATTGTATCTGCATGTCTGTACTGTATGTGAAGAGCTATACCTGTGCGTGTCATTCATCACAAGGTTTGGTGGTGCTTGATCCTCTGATGCTAACTTGGGTCCAAGAGCAATACTGTTCATATACTACAGTGGAACCTCAGTTTTTGTATGCCCTAATTGGAGACAATTCTTGGAAAAAAATTATCTATAAAATGTATTTTTTTTAATATTTTTGGGTGTCTGGAACAGATTAATTGGTTCTGTTCCAAACACCCAAAAATATTAACAAAAATTTTTTTATAGAGAATTTTCTCCAAGAATTGTCTCCAGGTAAACTAGGGTATATGAAAACCAAGGTTCCACCGTACTCTTGTGTAACATAAAGGATCTTAAACTGTGCAATAATAACTAAGCTCTCCATACGGAAGTGGAAAACGTAAAAGAATGCTTCCTCTGTAAGCCATGCATGATGTAAAAAGTGATTAAAATGCTGGGAGCGAGGGGCTAGTAACCCCTTCTCCTGTATAAATTACTAAATATAAAAGGAAACAAGGCAGGGTGACCTAAAAAGAAACAAAGTCAGAATGTATGGAAATACTGTACTGTAAGATGTTTTTGATAGGGAGTTGCTGTTCAGTAGTAATCCACTATTTGGCATGTGTGAAGACAAGGACCACTTGCATGTTTTATTCTGTATTTATCTTTACCTTATTTTTTCTACATTTCAGGTATGTGCTAGTGATGCTTCCTCTCAGATGTGCGGTTATCTCAGGATGATGGTCAGAAGATCGTGGCACAGAGGATGGTTCGTGCTCAAAGACCGAGTGTTGTACGAGTACCGAGCACCACAGGATGTGTGCGCTCTGCAGAGTCTGCCTGTACTCGGTTACATCGTTGAAGCCATGCAAAAGGTTGCATCACTCACTCCATCATTGTCTTGCCAGAGGCATGCCAGTCCTACAGTTTAAAACAGCTGCTGTAGCCTGTCAATCAGTGTTGTAACTTATATCAAGAATTTACAGTCTGTAATACTGACATTACATTTACTGAACACTGACATAGCCTGCAACATTGATGTTTCTTTTACTAAGCACTGACATAGCCTGTAATGCTAACATTGCTTTTACCAAGCATTGACAAAGTATTTATACTTTCAGGTGAGGGAGGAGGCAGATGGTGTGGATGCTTGTTTGACCTTCCAGTTGACCCACACCAACCAACCACCTCTTGTCTTCCATGCTGATACTCCACATCTGGCAAAGAAGTATGAATTATACATTCAATTTTTGTCTAAAAGTTATTTGAATGATTAAGAATTTTGATATCAAGCTTTGAAACCAGACACTTGAATTATGTGATAAAGCCCCTCAAGGGAGACTCCTTGATGCTGGTGAGGGGCTCTTAATCTAAGGAACTGGACCTGTCCTTCCCTTCCTTTAATCAAACCTGAATGCCTCCCATTCCCCAAGGCTCTAATGTGACCCCTACAGGTGTAGTGCTTCCCCACGAATGTAATAGGTAATAATACAGTATGTTTGCTCAAAGATCTATTGAGAGATTTTTATTATCATTATTATTACAGTATTATTATTTTTACAATCATGGGAGGAGAGCTAAATACACAAGGTTATATGTTGCTTGGGGAATGGAAGGCATTCAAGCTTGATTCAAAGAAGGAGAGTATTGATCCAAGTCCTGAGATCAAGATCCCCTCACCAGCATCAAGGAAGCTTCCCTGAGGGTCTATTAAGAGATACTCTACCATTAACTGAATTACAAAATATTATTGACTTTACCCTAAACAATTACTGTACTCTGTAATACTGTATTATCATCACACTCATGGGAAAGGACTGAACTCATAGGATCGTACAGTGCCTGGGGACTGGGAGGCATTTAGGACTGATGCAAAGAGAACACAGGTCCAATTCCTTGGATCAAAAGCCCCTAAAGGGGATCTACTAAGAGATACTCTTCCGTTAATTTAATATAACACTGGTAACTTTGCCCTAAGGAATTACTGTATAATACTATAAGAGTATGTAATAAATTGGACTATTTTTGAGGTATATACAGTGTTATATTTAATTGGAATACAGATTTACATTTTGTTTGCAGGTGGATACAAGCCATGAAGGAAGCTGTTGTTCTCACCTGACATGGTGTGAGCTGAGCTACTGTAATATAACCTTTCCTGTGCTCTCTGGAAGAGGCAAACCTCACATTCAACATTCATGATCTGAACCATCTGCTCAGGTTATGGTGAACTGTAGCTGCTGCTAGGCATGATTTTCCACAATATGGTACGCCTCAGGGTGTGGTGAATTGTAGCTGCTGCTGGACATGATTTTCCACAATATGGTACATCTCAGGGTGTGGTGAACTGTAGCTGCTGCTGGACGTAGGGTTGATATGTACCTGAGTGTGCTGCTCTTTATACATATTGAGGGTACAGGATTACCAATAATTCTTATCAGATGATCACCAAATGTCAGCTTAATTTTTATATTAAATGCTGAAGTGAAATTGGGGATCACATTATTGTGCTGGAAAGCATTCAAGTTTGTTGGTTAATGTAAACGTGTGTTCAATTTACATTGAGTTAGTCGATTAAACTTGAGTGACTTCATATAATTCATCAATGGCTCGACTTTTAAATCCTATCACTCTGCATGTAATTTTTTCTGTTAAGGAAGTGGAGCATAGTGTTTTTATTAATACACAAGCAACTGTCTTTGTTAATATAGCAAATTGAATAACCAGTATGATCACGAAAGATTTATGTAAATAATTGCTGCTTGCAGCCTCTGTTAGTTTGATTTAAACCCAGTTATCCAAACACTTACATGAAGCCATTTTAAGCTGTGCACCAGATTTTTTGGTATTCTTATAAATAACTTGTGCTCATAGTTGGACCAGTGAATTGGCTGGAGAAGCAGATTAATATTATTATTATTATTATTATGATGATGGAGCAGAGTTTCTCAAACTAAATCAGGTTCTTGAGTGCAGCAGCCAAGTACTGTATATCTTCTATGTCTTTCTGAGTCTGTGATGCGCATTCTTTTAACACCGCATTATTATTGAGATTACAAAAATATATAAATAAATATATATATAAGTATGAAATATATATATATAAATATATAAATTATACGTATATAATTTTTACATTGGTCAGTACATTGTGCATATTTTTCTAGGACTGACCTCTTGGAATGTTTGAAATAAGATAAGCCAGGAACATATAACTGTCCCCATCCCTTAAGTTGGGATTGTTTAGTTCAACCATTCTGATCCCTCATGTAGTGTGTTTTCTTCCCTTGACACTTGTTCCCAGTTTATACATATCCTGCACTGTGCCAACTTGTACAGTGAAGCAACCACTCTTATTAATATTGCTACATTGATGTTAAGAGCTAAACCTGTTTGATAGCAAACTTTACCTACTACCAAATATTACGCAAGTTTGCCCTTGGAGGTCTTTTATTTGTATAAAGTCGTAACACTATTTTTACCTTCCTAAGGTTCCAATGTACACAGTAATCTACTGTATGTCACCTATTCTGAGTTGAACTGTAGTATCTGCTTGCCTTGGAGTGAATGATGGTGAAAGTGTTTCTTTTTCAGGTCACCCAACCTCAGTGGGAGACAGCCACTGTGTTAGGAAAAAAAATTTATAATTTAATTTTTTTTTTTTAACACATTGGCCATCTACTGAGGTAGGGTGACTGAAAAAGAAGAAATATTTTTATCATCATTCACCCTCATTATCTTGCCAGAGGTGCACTGATACTATAGTTCAGATGCCCCTCCATACTGCAAATATCTCCACTGTACATGAAACTGAACTTAATGTTGTAGTTACAAAATATCTAAAATTATTTATATCTTCTAGATTATGATATTTATTGTGCTTTAAAAGAGTATTAGTGTTGGAATGGCCACATGGAGCGTACGTTGCCTTCCCATTGGTTAGACACTAAACAATCCAAACTCTGACACCAGTCTGTTTTACTTTTTTCATACTTTTGCTACTATTGTAAAATGTATATCTGAAATTTTTATGATGAATACTTTAGAATGAAGTATATTTTATCGTGTTTATTCAATCTAGAAACTAAGGAGAATGGTAGCTCATGTCCATACTCTAGATTTAGTGTAGGTGACTCCCAAGTTTGGAAAATATCAGCATTCAGCCTACCATCACAATCACATGCGACCAAAGTGCAAAAGGCATTCAGTCTTGGGGTCATTCTGTGTAACAAATCATCCTGTCTGTGTTGTTTTGTCTAGTCATGTACACCATTGTGTCCAAAACTTGAACCAACAAGAAGTATTTCTGTACATTTTGTTTTATTTCTACCTCTTGCCATTTATTATATTCATAGTGCCAAACTTGCAGGAATCATGCAACACCTGGGAAATGGTAAGTAATTAGATTTGATCTAAGGGGAAGGTAGCCCTAATACCTTAGATTAACCCTTTATCGGGGTGGGCCGAAATAATTCGGTATTAATTACGTGTTTTTGGCGCGTGTCATACTTCGCGCCCCGCGCAGCCAGCTTCCCGTTCTTTAGTTCCAACCAATCACAAGCCTTCCCTGAGTCTCTTCAGCTAAGTACAGTTCGCTTCTGCCGCCTTCCCATTGGTTGAGAGATCAAAATATAAACACTAGCGGCTTTGCTTCGAACACACGCGCATTTTTCCCTCCACCCTTGCTAATCTACTCTTGGATTATATATTCTACAATGTCGGTAAGTACTGATTGTTGTGTTTAGTGCTTACATGAATAGTTTAGGCATATTTTGATATATACCTAAAGTCCGTGTGAAGCATAATATGAGTGTAGCATGCAGTTGAAAAAAGTGCATGCATTTTAGTCCGAATTATTTCGGTATTGCGCGAGTTTCCGGGAATGTCCAATTTTAGTCAAATAAATATTTATAAAAAATTTTCAATTGCATATATGAACTCTGTAGTGGTCTGGATTTATACAGGAGGTTTCTATTGTCCTTCCAGTTCCATGAGAGGCTGTTTTATGGGGAGCAGTCGACCAGCAGGTCGAGGTATATCTGCGTTTCTGAAGACAGTGACTCAGAACCAGAGGTAGACGAACCAGAATTGCTGGATAGTGGTGATGAATACTTGCCAACGGATGCACAGGATGCAGAGATGTCAACTGATGATGAGGAAGAAAGGGAAGAAAGGCCAGCCAAAAAGCAGAAAGTAATGAGGAAAAAGAAAACTTTTAGGATTGAGGAATACCCGGATGAGGAAGAGATCCATGAGAATATTGCTCTTCAAGTTTCATCTGAGTGGACCGTAGATGACATTGAAAATGATCCTTTGCCGGCATATGAACATGAAAAGCCTCTTGCAATTAGGTCTCCATATGAGTATTTTCGTATGTTCGTTACTCCAGCCATGATAGATAACATAGTATATCAAACAAATTTGTATACAAGGCAACAAGACGTAAATAGTACTTTTTCAACAGATTCTGAAGAGATCATGAGGTTCATAGGTATTTTGTTGTTCATGGGTATTAATTCACTACCATCCCTCGAAGACTATTGGAAAGCTGGTTTTAGGAGCCAACAGGTTGCAGAGAGCATGGCGTCTAAGAGGTTTAGGTACCTTAGAAGTCATATTCATTTCAATGACAACACAAAAAAGGATAATGACAGATTCTACAAAGTAAGGCCTCTTTACACTGAACTAACTAATGCTTGCTTGAAAATTCCAGCTACACCCAAGCAATCTATTGATGAAGTCATGGTTGGTTTCAAGGGTAAAACTGCTGGAAACCTAAGGCAGTACATCAAAACAAAACCAGATAAGTGGGGTTTCAAACTTTTTTGTCGTGCAAGTCAAGATGGACTCATACATGATATACTCATGTATCAAGGCACAACAACTTTTGACACACATCCCATACAGCTGCCACAGGAAGAATGTAAACTTCCAATAAGTACAAAGATTGTTCTGGTACTTGCACAAACTATGAACAAGACAAACACATCAGCAATCTATGCTGACAATTTCTTTTCAAGTATGCCTTTGGTCAAGCTACTAAGAGATAAGTATAACTGCAGATACACTGGAACAGTACGTGACAATAGATGTGGTAAGCCACATCTGGTGCCTATCAAACAAATGGAAAAAAACAGTGTGGTCAGGGGCAATTTTTGCTTCAACAACAATGATGGTGTCCTTGTTGTACGATGGAAGGACACCAAAGTTGTGACTTTAGTGACAACTGATATTGGGGTCGAGCCCATGAGTCTTGTTGAGAGATACAACAAGGGTACAAAGAGGAAAGAGAAAATATCGTGCCCTGCAGTCATCAAGAACTATAATGCAAACATGGGAGGTATTGACAAAAGCAACATGTTGGTGCATCTCTACAAAACACCAATGAAATCAAAACGTTGGTACATGCGGCTATTTGCCTATATTATTGATCTTGCTGTTGTGAATGCATGGGTGCTTTATTGCCGTGATTCTCGAGCAATAAAGCAAAAGTGTATGCAACTGAAGTATTTCAGGAATTCTATCTCTGAAATTGCAAGGTCTAAAGGACAAAACCTTAGAGGGAGCAGCCTAAGAACAACTCCAAGACCTTCACCAACTAATTCACCATGTACTTCCAATGGTGTTGGCATAGTGAAACCTGGGAGGGGAACACGTGCAGAATTGCCTGATGACAGTGTTAGGAAAGACATGACTCTAATGCACTTTCCAATGGCAGGGCAAAGGCCGTTTACTTGCAAGTATTGCAGCACCTCGAAAAAAACGGTAACATCGTCATTCGTCTGTAGTGTATGCAAAGTAAATCTGTGCATAAAGACTGATAGAAATTGTTTCACAGACTTCCATCTTGCCAATTAGCAATATAGAATCATTGGTCTTCCAAATGAATCTCAGGAATATAGGGATTGAAACTTGCATCACTTTGCAATTTGGCATTGTTGATATTTGCTTCCTTTTTATATTTTTGTAAGTATTAAAAAATGTTTTGAGAAAAGTTCCATTTATGTTTTTTATATTGTCTGTTTGTATATTAAATTTAAAAAATTGTTTTGGTGTGTTTTATTAACAATTGCAAGTTTGCAACATAGAATTTTTTAATCACTTTGTCGGGGGCGGCCTAATATTTTCGGTCTTCGGAGATTGGCAATTGCTCGAAAACTAACCATCAGAAATCAATTTATATGGGATCAGTGACCTTGTATTGAGTTACTCTATCCACCATAGGGAGTTCAGTTCGAATTTCAAATTTTCGGACCAATTGCGCGATGAAGGGTTAAGAGCCCTTCACTGACACTAAAAGGGCCCTATTGTTCCTATCCTTGAAATTCTTTAGTGACATGTTCCTATATCAAATCTGTGAGCCATTGCTTACACAATGTATTCATTATTACCACAACCTTTATGTCATTAAGGTTATAATCGTAAACACTAATATCAGTGTTACACGAAGAGAAATTATGACTGGCAGCAAGGCGCCTTCCTTTAAGGGAATAAACTGGGTAGCCGATGAATCTGGACCATTTGAGGGAGGTTCCTTGGTGGTGAGGAGCTCTTGAGTCAAGGAATTTGACTATCACTTCTCCTTGGATCAAACCTGATTGCCTCCTCCCTCTTTCCAGGAGCTGTATGACCCCTACAGCTTTAAAGCTCCACTCCTTCACCATAATATAATAATTAAGCTGAAACCTTGCTACATTTATGAGGGAACACTAAACCCTACAGCACCTGGGAGAATGGAAGGCATTCAGGTTCAGTCCAATTCCTTAGACCAAGAGCCCCCTTACCTACATCTAGGAACCTCCTTTGAAGGGACACAGAACAGCCAACAAACGGTTGGTCACATTTCTGTATAATAACTATTATAATATGCATTAGCATGCTATTATTACGGTTTCCTTCAAGGGTGCTACACTCAAGAGTTAATAAAACAGTTCAATAACTTTCTTGCTTTATTCAGTGAAATAACTTTTTACATTTGCAGTAACAGCAACAAGGAACTTCTGGGAGCAATCTCTTGTGTTTCAACCTTTAATGGTGTTAAAATATTCACAAATTGCCTCTCACTTTCTTACATCAAGTAGTGGCCACATTCACTTTACTGCCTCGCCATCATTAACAGTAGCTGTGATATGCAGTGACCAAAACTATCCATTAATAAATTAGCGTTTGTTTATCCATTCACCTAACATCTACTGTAACCGACAATACATCTGTGGAAAATTGTCTGTATTCTACAATATGTACAAACTTTTCCTGCAGCAGGATACTTGATACTTTACATTTAATTTATAGGTCAAATTGTTTCCTCATACAAGCAAAATGTATGTAAATTAAGTGCATAAGATGAATGCTGGCTAGCGTGGAGCACATGAGCAGCCTCTGAGCAGGTCCTGGGGTCCTCGCCAAAATGATTATGACCAGTCTAGCAGTGGCAAGTCCCCCAAACACAGTGGTCAGAAAGAAAAACATGCTGTGACTGTTCTCCTGGTGCAGAACCTCTGCTGTAAGCAACACAAGGCAATGGCCAGTTAAGCTGTAGCCAGAGATTGACACTAACTGGGACAGGGTCAGGCACGTCTGGCAAAAGTAACCAAGAAAGAAAGCAACCAAGGAAAACCCTAACCAGTACCCAAGAGTTAATTTAGTGGCAATTAGTAGTTCTCCAACTAGTGTTCTAGCTGGACTATGAATACCATACAATAGGATCAGAGCAAGTGTGGTCACCACCCATACTGGACCTTTCATGTCAGAATGAACACGACGGAACTCAGGAAATACAACAGGTGGTGCCAGGGAAGATAATATTCTGTACGGGAGCTTATAGTTGGCCACGGAAAAGTAAGGCCATATAAATGAGCAAATGTTGTAGCAGTAATCAGTCATAGAGCCTTGCTTGGGTAGTAGCATCTCAAGGTCAGAGTCTATAGACTCAATAGTCACAATTGAGTGGCCTTTGTGCGACATGGTTACCATTACATTCAATGCATCCACTAACACAAGGATAACTTCACGATATGGTGAACTTTCTTAACTTGGAAATATAAATCCAAAGTTCAGAGAAATAAAATTAACTCAAAAAGAGCTTCATAGACATGAAAAAAGTACCATTATCTAAAGATTTCAATGTTACAGAAACTCGCTGCACCAGTCAGCAAGACACTGATAACACTCTGATGCTTGGTTGGAATTGGCTGCCACCAAGTCCTGCAACCACTCTAAAAATAACTCTCTATTCTTCTTGAGAACAAGAAACTGACCAAGAACTACATAAGCTTTATCAAAGCCTCGATTCTCTAGTCTCCTGCCCAGAACTTCTCCAATACCAGCCAGTTCTGTCACAGGCTTATCTCCCATAGGCTCGGCAACAAAGAGCGTGTGCTTCTGAGATGTTGTCGCCATTATTCTGACAGCTCATCAATCCTCACTCAACACTATTCATTAACTGAATGGTTGCCATTGTTCCACACCTGCAAATGCACAAACACAAAAATGATAAATTATTCCTCATTCAACATGACCATACTAATATACAGTATCACTGCTGGGAAATACTAAATATTAAAACCCATCTCTCTCATGCATTTTTTATGAGCCTCTATAAGATCTTGGCAGTTTTCTGCACCATTCTCTACAATACATGCATCTCTTGCTTGCTTAGTCTCTGGGCAGGCACAGCATGCCTTGCACTTTGGCTTCTTGTCCTCAGCCGCTGTATTAATGTGACCTTCGGCGATGCCTCCTACAGGCATGCTGGTGTCTGCAGGCGGCAACTGAGAACTGTTGGCCCCCATAAGCTGTTATTAAATACAGACTTCAGAATAGCCACACTTTTCTGATGCCGTGACAGTGTCTATCCACACAATCTCCTAAGTGCGAGAGTACACAAACAACCACCTCAATACTACAGATTTCCTCCACTACTGTATTCAAATTTCTTCCTAATTTTGCTTACGTTGATTTTCTTCCTGAATCTTCTTAAATCCTTCTTTAACCTCTTTCATAAAATCACTCCGAAACTGTCCTACACGTTTTGTAGCTCCTGATTCTATTGCTTCTTTACTGCGTTGAAAGGCATAAGCAGTAAGCTGCGCAGCACGTCGAATGGGATAAGACTCTGCCAGTCTATCTATCACCTCCGAGTTGTTCAGTAGTCTATTCAGAAGGTATCGCAGCACCATAGCACAAACAATGCTGAAAATAAAGATAAAATGTTAACAAGATTGGCAACCAGCCTAAATATTTTAGTACCCAGAGTAGCTCATACATTCTCCACTGCGTATCTACACGCATTAAATTTTACAATTTCTCTTTTTTCCTTTAATATAAGGCACTGAGCAATAACTGCAGCTTTTCAATCCTGATATCTAACCTAACCTTAAAAAATCCTCATAGAAACAATTACACAACATGCTCTCTTAATATTTCTTAAGGCGCATGATTATGACCTGGCAAAACCTTTCACCTCTACATTTCCCATTACTCTTACAAACTATTCTCCCTCCAAGAATCCCAGCTATCATCTACCCTACCTTCTTCCTGAACAGGTACTGTATATAAAAATTACCCAGCTTTTTCAGTACAGTATTTAGATATTTAATAGCTCGTTCGGTACTACAGTAGCTACTTTTAATCTTTTATATATTCACATGACCTTGCCAGCAATCTAATATCTGTGACATTTTGCTTATAATTTTTACAGCATATTAGGGCATTTATATTCTACTCCACTGTCCCCTTGTCTGCTGTTGTACAAGGTACTGCATTCAGCTTCTAATGCTTATTCACTAAAACTAAAACAGAATTGTTATTCACCATTCATGTTTATCAAGCAATAAACACGGAGAGGTGGTGCTGGGAGTATAGAGGGAGAGAAGGAAGAGGTTGGGAAAAAGGTAGTGAGGAAAACATGGTGGTGGAAAAAAGAAGAAAGATCAATCATATATTAATAGAAGATATTACATAAAAACTTCACTACAAAATAAAAAAAAATACCCAAGTCAGTACCTAAGATATACATTTTATGGGAATATCTAACTATTTCTTTAAATATTATTGTTATTATTACATTTATGGGGTGAGCACTATACTCGGAATCATACACCACCAGGAATTGGAGCACTTGTACAATTCTTTAGATCAAGAGCCCCTCACCAGCATCAAGGAACCTCCTTTGAGGTTTTTTTGTGGTACCTGTGTGTTGCTATACAGTAATATTACAATGTATCTAACTATTTCTTTAAATATTATTGTTATTATTACATTTATGTAGTAACTTTTGAGTGAGCCCCTTAAAACCTCCTTTGAGGTGGTAGTAACAGTAATTGAGTAACTTTGGTTTGTAAAGCTTTGAGGTTAAATACCACCTGCAATTTGGCAATAACCAGCCAGTCCTCATACCATGCATAGTGAGTATTTGGTTTCAATCAATTTGATGGTGTGTCACCTGCCACCACCACCCTCCTTCCTGTTTATGGATCTGGTAATTGGTGGCTTTAAATAGCAGGGTATAGGTAAATTTTAGCTAATTTAGGTTAAAGTATAGTAACTTAATTCCAAATAATTATTTGATTTTGTGCTTGATTTACACTTTTTCCAAAATATATGCTTGTAAATGTGTCAAAAGATGAGCAGAATATTTGGAGGAAAAGTTGTGATAACACCAATGCTTGAGAATGTGTTGGCTCATTAACACCTTAAAATTAAAATTATAATTAATTTTTTATTTCTCATGAGCCATACAAAGACCGTAGTAGATATATGTACACAATTTGATACAAAAGTAGGCACAAAAGAAGGCCACTAATGTAATGCAATAGGAATGGGCACTCAACCCTTATGGGCAGCAACATAAAAGGGGGTAGAGGCAACTAGCATAAAGTGTAGAGGCTTACAGTACCTGGTTAATGGGGAATGTCACTCTTAGCTTTGTATTTGAGAAGAAGACGCTTCTTAAGAGCCAATTGCTTTCTCAGGGCCTCTAGTCTACGTAGCTGCTCCTCCCGACTGTATTCCACTCCTGGCAGTTTACGCACCTGTGGAGATATACTGCATCATTACTGGCTGAAAGAACATAAGAATGGAGCAACACTGCTGCAGGCCTACTGGCCCATACTAGGCAAGTCTTTCTCAAATCCAACCACTCCCACCTAGGAATTTGTCCAATCTATTCCCAAAGCTACCTAATAAGTTAGCTTCAATACCTTGGGTCCTAATCAAATCCAACCCTTCTCACTTGTATATTTATCTAACCTATTTTTAAAACTAGAAGGGTTTAGCTTCTATGACTACTAAATAGACTGTCCCACTCACCGACAACTCTATTTGAAAACCAGTACTTACCTATGTTCTTTCTAGCTTTAAACTCATCCAATTTAAATCCAGTATTCTGAGTTCTTTCTTGATTCGATATCCTCAGTACTTTATTTATAATGCCATGTTTATGTCCATCTTCCACTTATAAACTTTAATGATATCTCCCCACATTATACATCTCTCAAGAGAGTGAAGGTTCAAGGCTCTCAATCCATCCTCTTATGAGAGTTTACTTATACAGTGGATTAATCTGGTCTTCCTTCTCTGTATGTTCTTTAATGCATTTATATCCAGTGTATAATATGACCAAAACTGAGCTGCAAACGCATTATTTTGCTTCGAGAGCATCTGTCTTTTCTATACTTGGACATCACAGAGAAATATATACGTATATACACACTTCATCTAGTGCAAAGTCAAACAGCTGTTATTAAAAAAAAGTAACCTGTACAGAACTGTACTACGTATTTTTAATTTTAAATGAAATGTAGCTAAATAAAACAATCTTAGGTCTAATCTAGCTTATATATACCATTTAAAACATGTTGCATGAGAAAAATAGAAAGAAAGGGAGAGATGGATACACATCTTTAACCTACTGTCATATTCACCCAGCAGCGCTTAGGAATTTAGACGTTATTTGGATGCTGTGAATCACATCCTAGAGGAAACACCAATGGAAAAAACTGTGTCTTTAGCTTTAATGGGTAATTCTTGGCTAAATAAAACTTACAAGTGCTTTTGTCTGTGTGACTGAACGGGTTAAAATGTAACATAACAAAATATCACTTTTTAATCTGCTCTATGTGTAATACTGTACAGTATTAAGAAATTTATAAGTAGGCCCATACATTAAACCAAAATGCAAAGGTTATACAGTGGCACCTCGAGTTTCGAACAATTATGTAAGTGTATTTTTGTAAGTGCTTTTGTAAGTGTTTTTTTGGGGGTCTGAAATGGACTAATCTAATTTACATTATTCATTATGGGAACAAATTCGTTTGGTATTGGCACTCGAACAGCCTTCTGGAATGAATTAAGTTCATAACTCGAGGTACCACTGTATTTTATGCATCGGGTGAAAAGGCAAATCCAAATAGGTTCCATAAACTGTATCCAAAAAGTGAATAGGTTTATCAACACAAGTTTACAGTACAACTGGCTAACACTCCACACGATCTTATACAATCAACAATCCGTATGTCATACAATGTTTACTTTAAATCAAAATTACAAAAAAAAAAAATTGATCTGTTATCTGTAAGTGGTGTTGTTGATTATCTTCCCTATGACTTGGTCTCAGACCAGACCTCTTAGGTGGGAAAGGGAATATTACAAGGTTAAGAACTATTAAGAAGTACACAGGAAAGAAAAGGAATGTATCAACTGAATGTATGTAGAGGTTGATGAGATTTACCTGTCATCTTACATGTTCGTCTGAGAAAGTAAAACTCAGCAATCCTGCCAGGGTGCAAAACAAATTAAAAGGTTTCCATTTCACACTCACTTGACAGGATGGTAGTAGCTGTCAAGGACCCCAGTGGAAGTAAGTCACTCCGTCGGATTCTTTTGGGTTATCTAAGATAATTTACTCTATGTATGATAATTGTACTTAGGTGTACCTATGCCTAAATAAACACATTTACTTACTCCCTGGATGGTCATTGATTACCAACCCAGAGTACTAACTTGTTGGCTGTGCTCACCTGTTCGCGTGCTGTGTGGATCTTGCGTTGAAGTTCTAACACCTTCTGGCTAGACTCCTGTGACACACGACTCACGTCTGTCTGCTCCTTCTCCAAGCTGCAAATAATTGAAATGTCTTGTAAACCAATGATCCACATTACGTATTAGTAAATGCTGTTATTGCAATTACGGGGAAGATTTAAACTCGCAAGCATTTATTAAGTACAAGGACCTCAATGGAAATAAATTATTGATTTTTTTGGGTTACCCTTGGTAATTTACACATATGTTAAACTATGTATAATAATTGTACTTATGTGTACCTTTATGTAAATAAACTTAGACTACACAAATAACCTGCACATAGGAGAAAGAAATTTACTAAGATATTTCAGTTCGATTTGGACCAGAGCGTGACTGGTTAATGGTCTAAGTCGGACCGAAACATCATGAGTTTTCTCTTACATGCGGGATATTTTTCTACTGTTCCAGTAATGGTATTGTGCCTTTTTATTCTTTTTAAATGAGCTTACTTACAAGGTGCAAGGAAATGGAAAGGGGTTATGGGGTAATGAGCCCTACAGGTCAGGCAGCACACAGGCAGCCCCTTACAGGTCAGGCAGCACACAGGTTGCCCTACAGGTCAGGGACCACTTAGGTAGCCCTACAGGTCAGGGACCACTTAGGTAGCCCTAAAGGTCAGGGACCACTTAGGTAGCCCTACAGGTCAGGGAGCACACATGCAGCTCTACAGGTCCAGGAGCACACAGGTAGCCCTACAAGTCAGGGAGCACACAGGTAGCCCTACAGGTCAGGGAGCACACAGGTAGCCCTACAGGTCAGGGAGCACACAGGTAGCCCTACAGGTCAGGGAGCACACAGGTAGCCCTACAGGTCAGGGAGCACACAGGTAGCCCTACAGGTCAGGGACCACTTAGGTAGCCCTACAGGTCAGGGAGCACACATGTAGCTCTACAGGTCCAGGAGCACACAGGTAGCCCTACAGGTCAGGGAGCACACAGGTAGCCCTACAGGTCAGGGAGCACACAGGTAGCCCTACAGGTCAGGGAGCACACAGGTAGCCCTACAGGTCAGGGAGCACAAAGGTAGCCCTACAGGTCAGGGAGCACACAGGTAGCCCTACAGGTCAGGGAGCACACAGGTAGCCCTACAGGTCAGGGAGCACACAGGTAGCCCTACAGGTCAGGGAGCACACAGGTAGCCCTACAGGTCAGGGAGCACACAGGCAGCTCTACAGGTCCAGGAGCACACAGGTAGCCCTACAAGTCAGGGAGCACACAGGTAGCCCTACAGGTCAGGGAGCACACAGGTAGCCCTACAGGTCAGGGAGCACACAGGTAGCCCTACAGGTCAGGGAGCACACAGGTAGCCCTACAGGTCAGGGAGCACACAGGTAGCCCTACAGGTCAGGGAGCACACAGGTAGCCCTACAGGTCAGGGAGCACACAGGTAGCCCTACAGGTCAGGGAGCACACAGGTAGCCCTACAGGTCAGGAAGCACACAGGTAGCCCTACAGGTCAGGGAGCACCACGCATCTAGATCACACGCATCTAGAAACCCATCAGTTACACAACCCAGGGCAACATGGGTTTAGAACAGGTCGCTCCTGTCTGTCTCAACTATTGGATCACTACGACAAGGTCCTAAATGCACTAGAAGACAAAAAGAATGCAGATGTAATATATACAGACTTTGCAAAAGCCTTCGACAAGTGTGACCATGGCGTAATAGCGCACAAAATGCGTGCTAAAGGAATAACAGGAAAAGTCGGTCGATGGATCTATAATTTCCTCACTAACAGAACACAGAGAGTAGTCGTCAACAGAGTAAAGTCCGAGGCAGCTACGGTGAAAAGCTCTGTTCCACAAGGCACAGTACTCGCTCCCATCTTGTTCCTCATCCTTATATCCGACATAGACAAGGATGTCAGCCACAGCACCGTGTCTTCCTTTGCAGATGACACCCGAATCTGCATGACAGTGTCTTCCATTGCAGACACTGCAAAGCTCCAGGCAGACATCAACCAAATCTTTCAGTGGGCTGCAGAAAACAATATGAAGTTCAACGATGAGAAATTTCAATTACTCAGATATGGTAAACATGAGGAAATTAAATCTTCATCAGAGTACAAAACAAATTCTGGCCACAAAATAGAGCGAAACACCAACGTCAAAGACCTGGGAGTGATCATGTCGGAGGATCTCACCTTCAAGGACCATAACATTGTATCAATCGCATCTGCTAGAAAAATGACAGGATGGATAATGAGAACCTTCAAAACTAGGGAGGCCAAGCCCATGATGACACTCTTCAGGTCACTTGTTCTATCTAGGCTGGAATATTGCTGCACACTAACAGCACCTTTCAAGGCAGGTGAAATTGCCGACCTAGAAAATGTACAGAGAACTTTCACGGCGCGCATAACGGAGATAAAACACCTCAATTATTGGGAGCGCTTGAGGTTCCTAAACCTGTATTCCCTGGAACGCAGGAGGGAGAGATACATGATTATATACACCTGGAAAATCCTAGAGGGACTAGTACCGAACTTGCACACGAAAATCACCCACTACGAAAGCAAAAGACTTGGCAGACGATGCACCATCCCCCCAATGAAAAGCAGGGGTGTCACTAGCACGTTAAGAGACCATACAATAAGTGTCAGGGGCCCGAGACTGTTCAACTGCCTCCCAGCACACATAAGGGGGATTACCAACAGACCCCTGGCAGTCTTCAAGCTGGCACTGGACAAGCACCTAAAGTCAGTTCCGGATCAGCCGGGCTGTGGCTCGTATGTTGGTTTGCGTGCAGCCAGCAGCAACAGCCTGGTTGATCAGGCTCTGATCCACCAGGAGGCCTGGTCTCAGACCGGGCCGCGGGGGCGTTGACCCCCGGAACTCTCTCCAGGTAAACTCCAGGTAGCCCTACAGGTCAGGGAGCACACAGGTAGCCCTACAGGTCAGGGAGCACACAGGTAGCCCAACAGGTCAGGGAGCACACAGGTAGCCCTACAGGTCAGGGAGCACACAGGTAGCCCTACAGGTCAGGGAGCACACAGGTAGCCCTACAGGTCAGGAAGCACACAGGTAGCCCTACAGGTCAGGGAGCACACAGGTAGCCCTACAGGTCAGGGAGCACACAGGTAGCCCTACAGGTCAGGGAGCACACAGGTAGCCCTACAGGTCAGGAAGCACACAGGTAGCCCTACAGGTCAGGGAGCACACAGGTAGCCCTACAGGTCAGGAAGCACACAGGTAGCCCTACAGGTCAGGGAGCACACAGGTAGCCCTACAGGTCAGGGAGCACACAGGTAGCCCTACAGGTCAGGGACATAAAACCAAACACAGGTCTGGTGTAGAGCCGGTATATCAAGGGATACCCCATAAATATCGACATTAAACCACATAACCCAGGTAATATGAGCCCCTAGGGTCAACCCTAAGGCTCCGTGTCCCCTGAGAGCTCTAGATCCAGGTGCTGGGAGCACTCACCACCGCAGATACTGGAAAATCACAGGTAAAAAGACACCACGTCAGGGTGCCCATTAAACCCCCCTCAACCTCCTAATCTGTGTAATATCCGACCCCCTAGGGTCAATCCTGAAGTTCCGTGACCCCCCAGAGCTCTAGATCCAGGTGCTGGGAGCACTCACCAACGCAGGTACTGGTAAATCACAGGCAAAAAGTCAACGTCAATATCGTCAGCAGCCACCACCTGGGAGGACATATTGAGACTGATTCGTTGGTTCCCTCTCCACTCTATATAAATACTTTTTTTAGGCATTAATAGCCCCCGGGAAGGTCTAGTTTTTTACCCTATGGATGCCAGGAGATGCTCTCTGTATATTCGTAAAGTTCTGTAGAGTTTGGGGACTTAATATGGCAGGAAAATGACTTTACTTTTGATTGATCTTGGAGTGAGAAGGTATGAGATATTGATATGCTGGGTGGAGGTTGGTATTATTACTACTGTGAGTGGTATCATTACTACTGTGAGTGGTATTATTACTACTGTGAGTGGTATTATTACTACTGTGAGTGGTATTATTACTACTGTGAGTGGTATTATTACTACTGTGAGTGGTATTATTACTAGTGTGAGTGGTATTATTACTACTGTGAGTGGTATTATAACTACTGTGAGTGTTATTATTGCTACTGTGAGTGGTATTATTACTACTGTGAGTGGTATCACTACTGTGAGTGGTATTATTACTACTGTGAGTGGTATTATTACTACTATGAGTGGTATTATTACTACTGTGAGTGGTATTATTACTACTGTGAGTGGTATTATTACTACTATGAGTGGTATTACTACTGTGAGTGGTATTATTACTACCGTGAGTGGTATTATTACTACTGTGAGTGGTATTATTACTACTGTGAGTAGTATTATTACTACTATGAGTGGTATTATTACTACTGTGAGTGGTATTATTACTACTATGAGTGGTATTATTACTACTGTGAGTGGTATTATTACTACTGTGTGTTATTATTACTACTGTGAGTGGTATTATTACTACTGTGAGTGGTATTATCACTACTGTGAGTGGTATTATTACTACTGTGAGTGATATTACTACTGTGAGTGGTATTATTACTACTGTGAGTGGTATTATTACTACTGTGAGTGGTATCACTACTGTGAGTGGTATTATTACTACTGTGAGTGGGATTATTACTACTATGAGTGGTATTATTACTACTGTGAGTGGTATTATTACTACTGTGAGTGGTATTATTACTACTATGAGTGGTATTACTACTGTGAGTGGTATTATTACTACCGTGAGTGGTATTATTACTACTGTGAGTGGTATTATTACTACTGTGAGTAGTATTATTACTACTATGAGTGGTATTATTACTACTGTGAGTGGTATTATTACTACTATGAGTGGTATTATTACTACTGTGAGTGGTATTATTACTACTGTGTGTTATTATTACTACTGTGAGTGGTATTATTACTACTGTGAGTGGTATTATTACTACTGTGAGTGGTATTATTACTACTGTGAGTGGTATTATTACTACTGTGAGTGATATTACTACTGTGAGTGGTATTATTACTACTGTGAGTGGTATTATTACTACTGTGAGTGATATTACTACTGTGAGTGATATTACTACTGTGAGTGATATTATTACTACTGTGAGTGGTATTATTACTACTGTGAGTGGTATTATTACTACTGTGAGTGGTATCATTACTACTGTGAGTGGTATTATTACTACTGAGTGGTATTATTACTACTGTGAGTATTATTACTACTGTGAGTGGTATTATTACTAGTGTGAGTGGTATTATTACTACTGTGAGTGGTATTATAACTACTGTGAGTGTTATTATTGCTACTGTGAGTGGTATTTACTACTGTGAGTGGTATCATTACTGTGAGTGGTATTATTACTACTGTGACTGGGATTACTACTATGAGTGGTATTATTACTACTGTGAGTGGTATTATTACTACTGTGAGTGGTATTATTACTACTATTAGTGGTATTACTACTGTGAGTGGTATTACTACCGTGAGTGGTATTATTACTACTGTGAGTGGTATTATTACTACTGTGAGTAGTATTATTACTACTATGAGTGGTATTATTACTACTGTGAGTGGTATTATTACTACTGTGAGTAGTATTATTACTACTATGAGTGGTATTATTACTACTGTGAGTGGTATTATTACTACTATGAGTGGTATTATTACTACTGTGAGTGGTATTATTACTACTGTGAGTGTTATTACTACTGTGAGTGGTATTATTACTACTGTGAGTGGTATTATTACTACTGTGAGTGGTATTATTACTACTGTGAGTGATATTACTACTGTGAGTGGTATTATTACTACTGTGAGTGATATTACTACTGTGAGTGATATTATTACTGTGAGTGATATTATTACTACTGTGAGTGGTATTACTACTGTGAGTGGTATTATTACTACTGTGAGTGGTATCATTACTACTGTGAGTGGTATTATTACTACTGTGAGTGGTATTATTACTACTGTGAGTGGTATTATTACTACTGTGAGTGGTATTATTACTACTGTGAGTGGTATCATTACTACTGTGAGTGGTATTACTACTACTGTGAGTGATTATTTCTACTGTGAGTGGTATTATTACAACTGTGAGCGGTATTATTACTACTGTGAGTGGTATTATTACAACTGTGAGTGGTATTATTACTACTGTGAGTGGTATTATTACTGTGAGTGGTATTATTACTACTGTGAGTGGTATTATTACTATTGTGAGTGGTATTATTACTACTGTGAGTGGTATTATTACTACTGTGAGCGGTATTATTACTACTGTGAGTGGTATTATTACTTCTGTGAGTGGTATTATTACTACTGTGAGTGGTATTACTACTGTGAGTGTTATTATTACTACTGTGAGTTGTATCATTACTACTGTGAGTGGTATTATTACTACTGTGAGTGATATTATTACTACTGTGAGTGGTATTATTACTACTGTGAGTGGTATTACTACTGTGAGTGGTATTATTACAACTTTGAGTGGTATTATTACAACTGTGAGTGGTATTATTACTACTGTGAGTGGTATTATTACTGTGAGTGGTATTATTACTACTGTGAGTGGTATTATTACTACTGTGAGTGGTATTATTACTACTGTGAGTGGTATCATTACTGTGAGTGGTATTACTACTGTGAGTGGTATTATTACCACTGTGAGTGGTATTATTACAACTGTGAGTGGTATTATTACTACTGTGAGTGATATTATTACTACTGTGAGTGGTATTATTACTGTGAGTGGTATCACTACTGTGAATGGTATTATTACTACTGTGAGTGATATTATTACTACTGTGAGTAGTATTATTACTACTGTGAGTGATATTACTACTGAGTGGTATTATTACTACTGTGAGTGGTATTATTGCTACTGTGAGTGGTATTATTACCACTGTGAGTGGTATTATTACTACTATGAGTTGTATTACTATTGTGAGTGGTACTATTACTACTGTGAGTGGTGTTATTACTACTGAGTGGTATTATTACTACTGTGAGTGGTATCACTACTGTGAGTGGTATTATTACTACTGTGAGTGGTATTATTACTACTGTGAGTGGTATCACTACTGTGAGTGGTATTATTACTACTGTGAGTGGAATTATTACTACTGTGAGTGGTATTATTACAACTGTGAGTGGTATTATTACTACTGTTAGTGGCATCACTACTGTGAGTGGTATTATTACTACTGTGAGTGGTATTATTACTACTGTGAGTGGTATTATTACAACTGTGAGTGGTATTATTACTACTGTGAGTGGTATCACTACTGTGAGTGGTATTATTACTACTCTGAGTGGTATTATTACTACTGTGAGTGGTATTATTACTACTGTGAGTGGTATTATTACTACTGTGAGTGGTATTATTACAACTGTGAGTGGTATTATTACTACTGTGAGTGATATTATTACTACTGTGAGTGGTATTATTACTACTGTGAGTGGTATTATTACTACTGTGAGTGGTATTATTACTACTGTGAGTGGTATTATTACTACTGTGAGTGGTATTATTACTACTGTGAGTGGTATCATTACTACTGAGTGGTATTATTACTACTGTGAGTGGTATTACTACTGAGTGGTATTATTACTAATGTGAGTGGTATTATTACTACTGTGATTGGTATTATTACTACTGTGAGTGTTATTATTACTACTGTGAGTGGTATTACTACTGTAAGTGGTATTATTACTACTGTGAGTGGTATTATTACTACTGTGAGTGGTATTATTACTACTGTGAATGGTATTATTACTACTGTGAGTGGTATTATTACAACTGTGAGTGGTATTATTACAACTGTGAGTGGTATTACTACTGTGAGTGATATTACTACTGTGAGTGGTATTATTAATGTGAGTGGTATCACTACTGTGAATGGTTTTATTACTACTGTGAGTGATATTATTACTACTGTGAGTGGTATAATTACTACTGTGAGTGGTATTATTACTACTGTGAGTGATATTACTACTGTGAGTGGTATTATTACTACTGTGAGTGTTATTACTACTGTGAGTGGTATTATTACTACTGTGAGTGGTATTATTACTGTGAGTGGTATCACTACTGTGAGTAGTATTATTACTGTGAGTGGTATCACTACTGTGAGTGGTATTATCACTACTGTGAGTGGTATTATTACTACTGTGAGTGGTATTATCACTACTCTCAGTGGTATTGTTACTACTGTGAGTGGTATTATCACTACTGTGCTGTCCTGGGAGACAGTAATGGTGAAGCTGGAGGTGCTGTCCTGGGAGACAGTAATGGTGAAGCTGGAGATGCTGTCCTGGGAGACAGTAATGGGGAAGATGGAGATGCTGTCCTGGGAGACAGTAATGGTGAAGCTGGAGATTTTGTCCAGGTAGTCGGGAATTATACGCAGGAAGGAATACATATGAATGACCGCATAGGGGACAGGAGCCATAGTAGGGAAACAAGTGTAGTCAAAGATAAGATAAAACCAATATTGCAAACTAGAAATACCGCAGGAAATAGCAAACAAGAGGACTCCACTAGCAATAGTGAGGATATATTACCAAAAACAAATGGTGGGAGCTCCATTGTTGGTGCTAGGGAGGATAGAAGTAAGACAGGGAAACATGCACCAACAGGGAATACAGTCACAGAAACCCAAGGCAAACGGAAACCAAGCCTGTGCACATACTATGCACTCGGTATCTGCTGGCATGGGAAATCTGGAAAAACAGATGGGACGTGCAACTATGACCACCCTAGGAAATGCCATGCCCATATGACAACAGGAAAATGCAAACTCCCTTCCTGTAAGCTTTTTCACCCTGAACTGTGTACCTCTTCAGTACAGGAAAGACTGTGCTATAACTTAAATTGCCAGGCATACCATCTAAAGGGGACAAAAAGATACAAAACATCCAGGCCATGGGAAAACCTGGGTAGCCACAGCCACTCAAGAGGGAGAGGTTTTTTAGTGCCAGGAAGAAAAAAAAACTGGCAGGAAATGGCAGAAATCGTACACCAAATCCAGTCATTCCTGGAGTGGAACCACAGTCGATGGCCTCCACTCCAAACCAACAGATACAGATACTAATGCCGGAAAAAAAATCCCCCCCCCAGTACCAACAATACCACCAGTCCGATAACATTCTTCTTTGCAAATATACAGGGTCTAAAGCCAGCAACAAACAACAAAATACCTTTCATCCGTGGACTGCTTGCAGAGGCAAAGGCAATGTTCGCGGCTTTCACTGAGACCCACATAAAGGATCACTTGGACAACGAAATATGGATCCCAGGTTACAACCTATACAGATGTGACAGAGTGAACAGGCAAAAGGGGGGGGTTGGCCTGTACATTGCAGAGTCACTTGTTTGCACAGAACTGCTAAATGCCTCAAATGATGTAGTGGAAGTTTTAGCAGTAAAGGTCGAGAACCAAAACCTAGTCATTGTGATAGTCTACAAGCCTCCGGATGCAACATCCCAGCAATTCCAGGAACAGCTGTTAAAAATTGACCACTGTCTGGAAAACCTTCCAGCTCCTGCACCCAACATCTTGCTCCTGGGGGATTTCAACTTAAGGCACCTAAAATGGAGGAATATAGCAAATAATATTGTTGCAGTAATAACACCAGGAGGCAGCTCTGATGAAAACTCACACTCACGCGAGCTTTTAAATCTCTGCACAAAATTCAATTTAAACCAGCAAATAATAGAGCCTACTAGACTGGAGAATACACTAGACCTCATCTTCACTAACAATGATGATCTGATAAGAAATATCACCATATCAAAAACAATATACTCAGATCACAACATAATTGAGGTTCAGTCATGTATGCGCGGAGCCCCAGACCGACATAATGAGATTAGTCACGAGGGAGCATTCACCAAATTCAACTTCAATAACAAAAACATAAAGTGGGACCAAGTAAACCAAGTCCTAACCGATATAAGCTGGGAAGATATACTAAGCAACACAGACCCCAACTTATGCCTAGAACAGATTAACTCGGTAGCACTCGATGTATGCACAAGGCTTATTCCTCTAAGAAAAAGGAGGAGTAGATGTAAAACTGAAAGAGACAGGCGCTCCCTTTACAGGCGACGGAAAAGAATAACAGAGCGGCTAAAAGAGGTCAATATATCTGAAATGCGTAGGGAGACACTGGTCAGAGAAATAGCAAGCATCGAACTTAAGCTAAAAGAATCCTTTAGGAGTCAGGAATCGCGGGAAGAACTAAAAGCCATAAATGAAATCGAAAGAAACCCAAAGTATTTCTTCTCCTATGCCAAATCAAAATCGAGAACAACGTCCAGTATTGGGCCCCTACTTAAACAAGATGGGTCCTACACAGATGACAACAAGGAAATGAGTGAGCTACTCAAGTCCCAATATGACTCAGTTTTTAGCAAGCCGCTAACCAGACTGAGAGTCGAAGATCAAAATGAATTTTTTATGAGAGAGCCACAAAATCTGATTAACACAAGCCTATCCGATGTTATCCTGACGCCAAATGACTTCGAACAGGCGATAAATGACATGCCCATGCACTCTGCCCCAGGGCCAGACTCATGGAACTCTGTGTTCATCAAGAACTGCAAGAAGCCCCTATCACGAGCCTTTTCCATCCTATGGAGAGGGAGCATGGACACGGGGGTCGTCCCACAGTTACTAAAAACAACAGACATAGCCCCACTCCACAAAGGGGGCAGTAAAGCAACAGCAAAGAACTACAGACCAATAGCACTAACATCCCATATCATAAAAATCTTTGAAAGGGTCCTAAGAAGCAAGATCACCACGCATCTAGAAACCCATCAGTTACACAACCCAGGGCAACATGGGTTTAGAACAGGTCGCTCCTGTCTGTCTCAACTATTGGACCACTACGACAAGGTCCTAAATGCACTAGAAGACAAAAAGAATGCAGATGTAATATATACAGACTTTGCAAAAGCCTTCGACAAGTGTGACCATGGCGTAATAGCGCACAAAATGCGTGCTAAAGGAATAACAGGAAAAGTCGGTCGATGGATCTATAATTTCCTCACTAACAGAACACAGAGAGTAGTCGTCAACAGAGTAAAGTCCGAGGCAGCTACGGTGAAAAGCTCTGTTCCACAAGGCACAGTACTAGCTCCCATCTTGTTCCTCATCCTCATATCCGACATAGACAAGGATGTCAGCCACAGCACCGTGTCTTCCTTTGCAGATGACACCCGAATCTGCATGACAGTGTCTTCCATTGCAGACACTGCAAAGCTCCAGGCAGACATCAACCAAATCTTTCAGTGGGCTGCAGAAAACAATATGAAGTTCAACGATGAGAAATTTCAATTACTCAGATATGGTAAACATGAGGAAATTAAATCTTCATCAGAGTACAAAACAAATTCTGGCCACAAAATAGAGCGAAACACCAACGTCAAAGACCTGGGAGTGATCATGTCGGAGGATCTCACCTTCAAGGACCATAACATTGTATCAATCGCATCTGCTAGAAAAATGACAGGATGGATAATGAGAACCTTCAAAACTAGGGAGGCCAAGCCCATGATGACACTCTTCAGGTCACTTGTTCTATCTAGGCTGGAATATTGCTGCACACTAACAGCACCTTTCAAGGCAGGTGAAATTGCCGACCTAGAAAATGTACAGAGAACTTTCACGGCGCGCATAACGGAGATAAAACACCTCAATTATTGGGAGCGCTTGAGGTTCCTAAACCTGTATTCCCTGGAACGCAGGAGGGAGAGATACATGATTATATACACCTGGAAAATCCTAGAGGGACTAGTACCGAACTTGCACACGAAAATCACCCACTACGAAAGCAAAAGACTTGGCAGACGATGCACCATCCCCCCAATGAAAAGCAGGGGTGTCACTAGCACGTTAAGAGACCATACAATAAGTGTCAGGGGCCCGAGACTGTTCAACTGCCTCCCAGCACACATAAGGGGGATTACCAACAGACCCCTGGCAGTCTTCATGCTGGCACTGGACAAGCACCTAAAGTCAGTTCCGGATCAGCCGGGCTGTGGCTCGTATGTTGGTTTGCGTGCAGCCAGCAGCAACAGCCTGGTTGATCAGGCTCTGATCCACCAGGAGGCCTGGTCTCAGACCGGGCCGCGGGGGCGTTGACCCCCGGAACTCTCTCCAGGTAAACTCCAGGTAAACTCCAGGTATTATTACTACTGTGAGTGGTATTGTTACTACTGTGAGTGGTATTGTTACTACTGTGAGAAGTACTGTTACTACTGTGAGTGGTATTGCTACTACTGTGAGTGGTATTGTTACTACTGTGAGTGGAATTATTACTACTGTGAGTGGTATTATCAGTACTGTGAGTGGTATTACTGCTGTGAGTGGTATTATCACTACTGTGAGTGGTATTGTTACTACTGTGAGTGATATTATTACTACTGTGAGTGGTATCACTACTGTGAGTGTATCACTACTGTGAGTGGTTTTGTTACTACTATGAGTGGCATTATTACCACTGTGAGTGGTATTGCTACTACTGTGTGTGGTATTGTTACTACTGTGAGTGGTATTACTACTGTGAGTGGTATTATCAGTACTGTGAGTGGTATTACTGCTGTGAGTGGTATTATCACTGCTGTGAGTGGTATTGTCACTACTGTGAGGGGTATTGTTTCTACTGTGAGTGGTATTGTCACTACTGTGAGTGGTATTGATGGTACTGTGAGTGGTATTGATGGTACTGTGAGTGGTATTGATGGTACTGTGAGTGGTTTTGTCACTACTGTGAACGGTATTGATAGTACTGTGAGTGGTATTGATATTACTGTGAGTGGTATTGATGATACTGTGAGTGGTATTGATGGTACTGTGAGTGGTATTGTCACTACTGTGAACGGCATTGATGGTTCTGTGAGTGGTATTGATGTCACTGCGAGTGGTATTGATGGTACTTTGAGTGATATTGATGGTACTGTGAGTGTTACTGCCACTACTGTGAACGGCATTGATGGTACTGTCAGTGGTATTGATGGTACTGCGAGTGGTATTGATGGTACTGTGAGTGGTACTGATGGTATTGTGAGTAGTATTGATGGTACTGTTAGTGGTATTGATGGTACTGTGAGTGGTATCGATGGTACTGTGAGTAGTATTGATGGCACTGTGAGTAGTATTGATGGCACTGTTAGTGGTATTGATGGTACTGTGAGCAGTATTGATGGTACTGTTAGCGGTATTGATAGTACTGTGATTGGTATTGATAATAATGAGTGGTACTGATGATACTATGAGTGGTACTGATTATACTGTGAGTGTTATTGATGATACTGTGACAAGGTATTTCTGGTGCTCCTATTCTTAAATGAAGAGCCTTGTTCCCATGGCTGGGTTGATACATAAATGACCTACCAAATGCTTCGCAATTACTCAAACCCACACTTTTTTGCAGATGACACTACATACGTCTTCTCTCACCCGAGCCCAGTCACGCTAGCCAATACTGTATATACCGAATTACAGAAAATATCTACCTGGATGAGGACTAACAAACTTACACTAAACATTGACAAAACCTACTTTATTCAGTTTGGTAACAGAGCTACAGATGTACCTCTTAACATAACGATAAACAGATCACCTATCACAAAGCTAACAGAGGGAAAATTCTTCGGAATCCACCTTGATAATAGACTCAAATTTCATACACATATACCTGGAGTTTACCTGGAGAGAGTTCCGGGGGTCAACGCCCCCGCGGCCAGGTCTGTGACCAGGCCTCCTGGTGGATCAGAGCCTGATCAACCAGGCTGTTGCTGCTGGCTGCACGCAAACCAACGTACGAGCCACAGCCCGGCTGATCAGGAACTGACTTTAGGTGCTTGTCCAGTGCCAGCTTGAAGACTGCCAGGGGTCTGTTGGTAATCCCCCTTATGTGTGCTGGGAGGCAGTTGAACAGTCTCGGGCCCCTGACACTTATTGTATGGTCTCTTAACGTGCTAGTGACACCCCTGCTTTTCATTGGGGGGATGGTGCATCGTCTGCCAAGTCTTTTGCTTTTGTAGTGATTTCTAAGAAAATTTCCAAGACTAGGCATACTATCGAAGATACGGTACTATGTTCCACAGTCAGCCCTCCTGGCCCTTTATCACTCTTTTATTTACCCCTATCTCACCTATGGAATTTGTGCATGGGGCTCAACAACAATTAACCATCTCAGACCATTAATTACCCAACAAAAGGCTGCAGTTAGAATGATAACAAATTCTCACTACAGGCAGCACACTCCACCAATATTCAATACACTAAACCTACTCACCATACAAAACATCCATACTTATTACTGCACCTATTACATACATAGAACACTTAACTCTGATATTAACCCTCCCCTCAAACATCTCCTTGCCAACCTCAACAGAACACATGACCATAACACAAGACACAGATCACTCTTTGATGTTCCTCGTGTCCATCTCACGCTATGCAAAAACTCAATGCACATAAAAGGCCCCAAAATCTGGAATTCATTACCTGTAAATATAAAAGAAACACTACCTGTTTATAAATTTAAGTCTCTTCTCAAAGTTCACTTACTCACTCAAAACCAAATATATACTGAATAACTGAACCTTATAAATTGTATATCCTATATGTTACTCACAATTATATCACATAAATGTTAAACCTAGGACCCAATCTAACTTTGTTATTTTTTTAAATACACTACCTAACAGAATACTCCATTCTACTGAATGTACAACAATGCATGCAACCATATGACCTGTCTTTGTAATACTCATTTGTGCTTTATAGTTATCTGTTTACAATAATGTCTTATCACTGATTTCATCATTGCTTAGTTAATCTTAAGTTAATTTTAAGCCAGACCGTAATGCTATGCATGTAAGTGGCTTTGGCATGCTGCTCTTACCTGTATTTTTTGTACCTCTGTTTGTATGCTTAAATTACTAAATAAATAAATATATGGCGCACTCGCCTTAAATTGAGCGTCCGTGGTTCAATCCCCGGCACGGGTGGAAGTATTTAAAGGAATGACGAAAATAAAAGTATTAAAAAATTGTTTTATGACCTGAAATGGTATATTAAGAGTAAACTTTCACGCATAGATATATTAAACACAAATGCTTATAATAAAGGCTGTAAAATTTATACTGGGAAACAAGTACAAAAACCCAGTGGAAATAAGCCACTTTGTCTGGCTTTTCTGGGTTAACCTGGAAGATAATTTACAACACTATGTATGATAATTATACTTATGTATGGTTGTGATTATCTAAATAAATTTATTTAATATAAAGGGACGACGAGCGACCATGAACGCCTCTCAGCTGATCATTTCCCGCCAGATAATGTAAATATTTTGTGCAGCAGCAGCAGCTGGGTTAGTCCAGGTTCATATTTAACTTTATTATCAATTATTACATTATTTATACAGGACTGAGAGACACTTTATAATGAATGTAGAAAACTTGTAGTTATGTAGAGGATTATAAGCAAGTTTAAGACTAACATAAGACTACAAGGACAATAAACATTACATGTGTGGGTTTTGAGACATTAAATGTAAAAAAACATTGAAGAAGTGAGTACTTAATGATTGTATTTGTAAATAGATTAGGATATCATTATATATATTCATAAGAACAGTTTTTGGGTTATAGACTAGTAAGTTTATAGGTACGATTTTTTTATATTAAATGACATTCAATTCAAAAACTGAAATTCTCTTAGCCGTGGCTATTAATTAAGTTTATTTAAACACAGGTACACGTAAGTATAGTTATCATACTGCCATGGGCCAGTAGGCCTGATGCAGTGCTTCTTCTTATGAACTTATGTAAATTACCCAGGATAACTCAAAAAAGTCAAAGTGACTTATTTCCATTGTTACTTGGAAAGTTGGGTCCACTTGGCATGTTTAGTAACTTATAGTTAATGTTTCTGTTTACAAAGAGACCCCTCAAGGGAGGTTCCTTGATGCTGGTGAGGTGCTCTTGATCTAGGGAATTGGATCTGTGCTCCAGTTCCCTGAATTGAGCCTGAATACCTTCCATCACCCTCCCTCACATGCGCTGTATAACCCTACGGGTTTAGCGCTCCCCACGACTGTAATAATATTTACAACGTGGACTTCTGTTGCCTTTTTTTTTCCATGGCTCATCTTTGAGCAATGTGTCTTCTCTGTACATAGTGAAGCAGGAGTCCCTAATGTGTAAGCTGTTAGTGGCCAGAAGTACTGATGGGACCTGATGTCCTGACCTGATGTTCTGACCTGACCTCTTCTGTGCTGTGATGTTCTAGAAGTTTGGACCTCTCTTTCTACTCTTGTTTTGAGCATTTTTGTCGAATGTTCCCTGTTTTCTTTTTCTGGAATGTTTGTCCTCATCATGAGTTCTCTGGGCACTTGTATTGGGCACCATTTGTGAACTACAACTTGGTATCTAGCTATACCAGCATTTAGGCAGTTAGGGTCGACCTATCCCAATTGGATACCCATCCCCGTTTCTCTTTCCAGGGTTAAATCAGTTTTCATTTCCTGCCTATATTTGGGCAATATATTTTTCTTGAACTCCCAGGGACCCCAATGGAAATAAGTTACTCTGTCTGACTTTTTTGGGTTATCCCAGGTTCTCTACACATATGCTGCTATGTATGATGATCTATGTAACTGTATTTGTGTATACCTTAATAAACTTACTTACTATAAGACGTAAGCATTTTCGGTCTTGACAACTCCAGCATCTGTTGATATCCGGTGGTGTGAAGAAAGTGTTCATTTGGCCTTACTCCTGTTGTAACCCCTCTTCAAGGGAGGCTCTTTGATGCCAGTGAGGGGCTCTTGTTCCAGTGAATTGTACCTGCATTCCCCTTCCTTGGATAATACATGGGGGCTGTGTGACTCCTATGGGTTTAGCTCTTCCCCTTGAATGTAATAATAATCCTTTTTTAAAATTTTCACCTTCCTTTTTACTTATAGGCTCAGATTTGGCAGACTTTCTACCTGGAGTCCGAGAGGAAGACTTTACGTGCCACACCCCGTAACTACAGTAACCTCTGGTGGCACTGCCTATGTTGTGACTTTTAACTTTTGGGTAATGACATTCATTGCTTGTTAAAAGTAAAACGTTTTTAGTGGAAGTGACATCCATTGGCTGTGGTGATGGAATGTATGGTGCTACACAGCCTGGCTGGGAAGCTGGGTCTCACCTCTGCTGCTACTCTCAGGTGAGTCAAGTTTTAAGATGAGATTTTGTTTGCATTTTTAATCTGGAGGGTAAGCCATCCAGGATAATCCAAGAAAGTCAGTGCATCATTGATGACTGTCTCTCTTATTTCCATTATGGGGCTTTAGTCTTGTCCCCCAGGATGTGACCCCCACCAGTCAACTAAACTAACACCCAGCTACCTACTTACTAGGTGAACAGGGACAGTAGGTGTAAGGAAACATGCCCATGTTCCGATCCAGCTGAGGATGGAATCACAGACACTCAGTGTGTTAAGTGAGAGCATTGCCTACCAGGCCCTTGAAGAGTGCTTCCTTGATGCTGCTAAAGGGAACTGCATGACCCATACAGATTAAGTGCTTCTTTTTAATGATATTAATGGGCTCTCAGTCCAGTGAATTGGAAGCATCTTCACTTCCTCCGATCAAACCTGATTATTTCTTTATACCCCCCCTCTCCAGTGCTGTATGGCCCTACAAGTTTAGTGCTTTCCAGGAATATTATAATTGCAGTACCCCAATATGGGCTCAGAGAAATATCGCATACCATTTGATATAATTTTTAACTTTTTGCTTACCCATTAGATGTGCCGTAATAAAAATATTGATACACATAAATGGTAAATTAGATACAAAAATTGCACTGTATGAATAACTTTCCTATAGTATCTTCTCAATTTCTGTTGTTGTAACAATAGTGCACAAACACCAGTACAAGTGCAAGAATAGTGCACAAACACCAGTACAAATACCTCAAGTTTTACTCATCGTTTATCTGGAGTGCCTTGACTCACTCATATGCTAACCTTACTGGAGTGCCTAACTCACTCACTCACTGACCTTGCTGGAGTGCCTAACTCGCTCAGTAACCTTGCTGGAGTGCCCAACTCACTGACCTTGCTGGAGTGCCCAACTCACTGACCTAGCTGGAGTGCCTAACTCACTCAGTGACCTTGCTGAAAATCCCAACTTCACTGTAATTACTCCAATTTTTTAACCATCTTCAGGGTAATTAATTTTGCAGCTGCATTAACACCCAGCTGCCCTAACCCCTGTCCGAGGATCCCAGTGGAACTAGGAGATTTATTTGGTTATGCTAGGTAATTTGCTCACATGTTTTTAATAAGACAGTTATAAGTCCAAACTTGTAAGGAACCTGAATGACCTTACTTAACCTTACACATCCCCGCTCTCACACTGCAGCATTGTGTGATCCATACATTTTTAGCACTTGTTTTCAATATAACAATAATAATGCAATAATAAATAATTTACTCCTTGTTCATAAGTCTGGAGGCTAGACTATACAGCCTCTTCTTACTTAATGATGTACTGTACTTGTTTACCAATGCCTCAGACTTGCAATGGGCTCTCTGATCAGTATTCATACCCGAATAATGTATATTAGAGCTGATTTCCTCTATTCTGTTTATTTCAATATACAGTTCACTACTCTATAAACATTTAAAAATATACCAGAAATGTTATAAATGATGCAAAGGTGACATTAAAACAATATCAAAAAATAGTTGACACAAACTCACTACATTTATAGTGTGCTCCTCACTTAGCGATGAATTCGTTTAACGATGTGGTATCAGGAATGGAACTCTGTCGTTACGTTTTCTGTAGCACATTGTATAAATGAAATTATCCTTATTATAAATTACTTGGGCTTATCTATTTTTAAATTCATTGTTATGAGATTCTGCATTTCTGATTTCCATCCGTTAGTAATCATTGCAAGAAGCGTTCAACACCTTAAATGCTCAATGTCTAATACAACACTACCCACCCAGGAAAGCGGAAGAATTAATACGCCTGCTGGCAGTACAAGGAGGTTCGAGATTGTCCCTCAGTATGTCTTGCAAAGCAGTCATATGTCTGGAGATGGCTGCAGCACTCACAGGAGCCTCTGTTGACAAGGTATGTTATGTAGTTCACATCAGCTACAGAAAAATTTCCACACACCCCTGACTAAGAATGCCATCCCTGATCTGTTTCTCTTACTTAAGCTTGCTTCCACTGTAGACTACTCTGCTATACTTCACTTCTGCAAATTCTCTAAATCCTTCTGTCTCTGCCAGGTCATTGCATGGAGAAAACCTGAGCCAGGACCTGTTCTGGCAAACCTACCTGTTCCTGTACTTTCTGTTTATTACCTTATCCATGTCCAAAACATCGTAAATGTGCCCCTTGTTACACTTACACCTCACTTTATAAATCAAAACAGTTTTTGCATGCATGTGGGTGTGTATACTCATGCCCACATTCATAGGTGTTTGGTCATCAGCAGTAATTGTTGTTGTTTCAGAACCTGGTGATAAAACTCTCAGGGTTGAAGCGTCCACAGTATGTGGGAAAGAGCCAGACAGTGAGCCGCTTGCTCAATGTTTCACCCACTGTTAGTGTTGCTGACCTCTGTGTCACTCACTCTGCCACAGCTGCTACTGATTTAGCACGCCGCGTTCTCACACAGTAAGTATAGGATAACTATGTTTCTGGCTATCTGTGTACATATATCTTGTCTCTACTAATATTTTCTTGTGGTTTTTGATCTACGAATGCGACCATGATACAGTACTGCACTTTAAGTCATATACATACACTAAATTTTTTAATTATGTTGTGAGCAGCTTAATTTAATTAAGGGTTACAGGAAGAAGAGGTTTATGTTGATGGAACATTTAACTTGTAATTTCCCTAGATACGAGGCGAGCATGAGTGGGAACCAAGGTGTGGATGTGAGCCTTCCTGTGTACCAGACTGCTGCTGTCCTTGCTTCCTGCAAGTGAGTTCTCTTGAGAATGTCACCATATTATGTGTAGATTGTTTCCTTTACTTGCCTTGCATTGATACTGCTTTGATGTACAGGCCTTGGTGGGATGTGGCTGGTTCATTGAAAGAAAGAAGAAGAATTACTTAATGATAATATAATTAATTAATTAAATGATAATATAATATAATTCTGTACATGTAAAGTAGCTACCATTTGTTGGCAATAAGGCTTAAGTGATTTTTTTAAAAAGGATGAGTATTGCCAGATCCAGTCATTTTTAAGTGGCTCTTCAAAAGTTTTTAGCATTTAATCTAAACACAAAGGTAATCTGAGTACCTTGTGAGGTTACACAAAACACTGCAAATGTATTTAATATGGCAGAAAAAATATAACAGTTCAATTTGATTTTGCTTTAAAATTTCTAGGGTGATGAAAATTAAGGTGGATCAGCGGCGCTTGTTTGAGTCTAGCTGCAGCAAAAGGGCGATGTACCAACGCTTGGTGGAAGTCATGACTAAGATAGCCCAAGAAATTCACAAACTCAAGGTATGAGACATGTGTGAGAACCCCCATACATATATCAAGGCCACAGATACAATGACAAACGGACATATATTTTAGAAGATAATTTTTTTCTTGTTTCTTATTTGGGAGCTGGCAAAAGTAGGGGGTTAGCAAACTTTTTGTTACCAGGTTGCTAGCTGATTAAACACTTCTTTCATCAACATCAACGGCATTTAAAATGTAGCAGAAAGTGCAGCTGGTATATCGTAACAATAACAGTCACACCCTAGTCTAAGAGCAGGAGTTGGTAAGGTGTTTTGTTAGGCAGGAACTCTATCCTGATGTTAAGGTGTTCGTGTTCTAGGTCACCTGTTCATGTGGGGTGTTGTATGTTACAAGGATGACTTTATATGGCAACTCCTACAATTTAAGACACTTCTCCACTTGGGGATGAAGCAGTGGTGAACTTTTGTGAAGATTTTGTTGACCCATTCCCTTTTTATTTGTCTTCCTAATCATGAGCACATAAATTTTACAGTACTTAGCATTATTTTTGTATCATTTCCATATTATAGTTTATCCCATGTGTAATTACTTCCTTTCTGATATTCCATTTGAACCTCCTGTATACTACTTGATGTGATGGGTGATCAACTTGCATCCATGTCCTCTAGTCTGTATCCTTCCCTGATCGTCCTTGTCTACTGTCTATTCCCTGGAGAATTGTTTATAGTAGTAGTATGTAAAATTTGTTCTAAATATATCAGATTAACATGTTTTCTCCCATTGAAGGCAGGGAAAGGTGAAAACAAGCGTACCAGGACACTCATGGATTTGGTGGAAGAGAACTTCAGAGAATGTTCACCAGAAAAACGTGTTAAAGAGAAGAGCAGCGATGATGAGGAAGAAAAGGATAAGGAAGCAGAGTTTGAAGCTTGGAAGAAGAAGATTTTAGAGGCAGCAGCAGCAGCAGCTGAGTAGGTAAGCTTTGTCTAGTCATTTTCATTTATTTTTTACATGGTTTACAGAATTTACGTTTAAAATAGTAATTTACTCTTAAAATAGGTACGTATAATCTTCATTTCACTCATGACTTAACAGTACATTACTCACTTGTTTCCCTTGTAATTTAGCTTTTTCATTTACCTCCTAATTTGCTGTATGGAATTCCAAAAGTATTGTTTTATAATGTATAGATAGACCTTTTGTGGTAAGTGTTATTTTAAAAAAAATCATAAAATTAGATTGATGGATATAGGAGTGCCTTCTTTGGTACGGACAAAATATTGTGAACTGACATTCCCATACAAAAAATGGAAGGTTGCAAATAGATAAAGTAAATAAGTGGTCCTTAGAGAACAATAGAGTTGCACTGAAGTGCACAAATTTGAAGTTTGAGATCAGTAACAGCAGTCTTTAAAGTACAGCCTGGTTGAAATGAGCTAGGAAATTCTTGTCATGTACAGTAATAAGTTGAGGAAGTTTGGTAGTGGAAGGAGTTAAGAGAATGACTTGACTACAGTCATTTACCTGGAGGGTGTTCTGGGGGTCAGCACCCCCCATGACCCAGTCCATAACCAGGCCTTGCTTCATAAAAGCAGGAGTAAGAGATTACTATAGAGATGGGTCTCAGGATGGCATAAGGAGCATTAATAAGCCAGATTATTATGTTTAAAGATGGTTTCATGGAGTTTGTAAGGTCATTCTTGCCCACTTTGAGAGAAAAAATGTCAAGAAATAGGCAAAATTGCTGCATATTTTCCTCGATTAGTACATCTTGACAAATAAATACAGCAGTTATATAAAACCTTTGTTGTAGGTTGCACGTTTGTTGAAATGCTCGACAACACACACTTCCCCTGAGAGAAGTCATTAAAGAGGCAAGTGTCTTCACGTCTGGTCATTGATGCAGTTCCTGACACAACACCTGATACAAGAGAAACCTTCATTGTTGCTCTGGTTGAGTACTTTCATACTTAGTGCTGGTGAGAGCATCTATCATGGCTAAAAATGAAAAAAAATTATGTAATTAGTCTGGGTTACTAACAACTATAGAAGCTGCTCATTAATTATGTTGGTTGGATCACATCGCCTTAAAGAAGTATTCAGTTCAGTTTTTAATCATATTAAAGAAGTATTTTAATTTTATTAAAGAAGTATTTGGTTCAGTTTTTAATCAAAGAAATATTTTAATTTTATTAAAGTATTCAGTTCAGTTTTTAGTCATATTAAAGAAGTACATGCATTTTAATTTTATTAAAAAAGTATTTAGTTCAGTTTTTAATTGCATTATAATTTAACATGCTTTAATTTGACACATCATTAACTTGTCAAATAAATAAAAAGTACATCATTTAAAAATATTCATTGTGTATTATTATGAAATTCAGTATAATTTTACTTGAGCTTTCAACAGTAATTGAAGCATCTTGACTCTTATATGGTGGGTATGTTCTTTGATTCAAGAATATACCGTACTATAGAAGGTTACAATGATTGCATATTTAGAGTATGAGCAAGGAATCTTGAAAAAAAAATCCTGTGTGTTTTCCTAAACAGGAATTGTGTGATACCATTTAAATTACAAGCAGTTCTTGCTTAACGAGTGGGTTGGACTCAGAAAAAATATTGTTAGAGGGATTCACAATATCCCATATTTCCATTGTATAAAATGTGATATATAACTGCCAGTACAGCCTCCTAACACACACACTGACCTCCTTACTGAAGGTTCCACCTCTAATGCAGACTTTTAACTTTTATTAAAAACCAACCTGTTGCGCTAACTCTGATTTCAGTTTTGCATTTGCATTAACTCCCTTCCCCTCCACCTTCACTAACTCCTGTCCATTGCACTCTCCTGATCCCTCCCCTCCCACTCCTTCCCCTCGCATGCTCCTATCCCCCTTGTATGCTCCTATCTCCTTCACATGCTCCTATTTCCTTCGCACACTCCTATCTCCCCCCCTCACACTCCTATTCCCCCTTTGCACACTCCTATCCCCCCTTGCACACTCCTATCTCCCCTTGCACACTCCTATCCCCTTTGCACAGTCCTATCCACCCTTGCACACCCCTATCCCCCCTCGGACACTACTGTCTCCCTCGCACACTACTGTCTCCCTCACACACTACTGTCTCCCTCACACACTACTGTCTCCCTCGCACACTACTGTCTCCCTCGCACACTACTGTCTCCCTCGCACACTACTGTCTCCCTCGCACACTACTGTCTCCCTCACACACTACTGTCTCCCTCGCACACTCCTACCCATAATGCTGTATAACCCTTACACACTCCTACTCCCTCATACACTCCTACCCCTCGCACACTCCTACCCCTCGCACACTCCTACCCCTCGCACACTCCTACCCCTCGCACACTCCTACCCCTCACATACTCTTACCCCTCACATACTCTTATCCCTTGCACACTCCTATCCCTCGTACACTCCTACCCCTCGCACACTCCTACCCCTCGCACACTCCTACCCCTCGCACACTCCTACCCCTCGCACACTCCTACCCCTCGCACACTCCTACCCCTCGCACACTCCTACCCCTCGCACACTCCTGCCCCTCGCACACTCCTACCCCTCGCACACTCCTACCCCTTGCACACTCCTACCCCTCGCACACTCCTACCCCTCGCACACTCCTACCCCTCGCACACTCCTACCCCTCACATTCTTACCCATAATGTTATATGATCCTTGCACACTCCTTCCCCGTGCACACTTCTACCCCTCGCATACTTTTACGTTTCTTGCACTGCTACCCATAATGCTGTATAATCCATTCTGGTTTAGTGCATAAAATAAATATAATGCAGGTTAAAGTGTCCTAAAATGTCACAGGAAAAATAAAATATTATGTAAGTCAAGAAGTATAATTTATTCATTGATAGTAACAACAAGCAAGACTGTGTGCCAAAAAACCTGTGACATGACTGATCTTGATTTTAACACAAATAACCTGCACATGGGAGAATAAAACATATGATGACATGGCTAGTTAACTCTTAAACTGTCCAAATGTAGATCTATGTTCGGAGCGCTACGCAAGTGAACGTAGATCTGTTTGGACAGTTTAAGGGTTAATGGTCCAAATCGAACTGAAATGTTGTTATACGTTTCTTTCTCCTGTGTGTGGGTTATTTGTGTATTGTTCTGGTCACGTTGTTGTGCCTTTTTATTCTTCCTTGATTTTTTTTAAGCATAAGCGGCACTGATTCCATGGGACTTGTTTTTTTTTTATGTATAAAAGAAAGCATTGTTGACTTGTTTTATGTCATCTGTGACAGTATTTCCCCAGATATTCCCTTAATGATATTTGTATGAAGGCAACACAAGCTAAAGTTATATGTAGACATAAAGTAACAGTGCATTGTACCTAGAATCACTTGGAAAAAAATGAGTTGTAAGACTGTGGCTGGAGCAGTTTTCAAACAAATTAAACTTAGGAGTTTCCTCTAAAGTTTGTTCTAAGTGTTGGTTATTTGTTGGTTGTTGCCTGTTTTATCATGTTAGAGAGCAGACCTGCAAGCAGACTGGTCAGTCTAGTGTCAGAGCCACATGCTATCTTCAGTCTAGTAAGTGAAGTAACACTGTACATAGCTAATTCCAAATCATCTTTGATACAAGTGTTTTCTGTTGTCTTGCCTTTTGTTAAAGTAAACTCATGAAATCAACTTTCTTAAGGTGAGAACTGCTTGTATTTGCTTTCCAAATCGTCTTTCCTACAAAAAGTGTTTTTTGTTATCTTGCCTTTTGTTAAAGTAAATTTTCATTAAATCAACCTTCTTAAAATGAGATCTGCTTTTACTTAGTAACTTTGTCAACATTTGTATTAATTTTTTATAATAAACTGAAAAATAAATTTGAGTTTTAGAATTATTATAGTATAACCTAGAATTGTACCTCAGACTTGCCCAGAACTCTCCAGCAAGAGCTCTTTCCCAAATCTCCCCGCATAGCTGTTTTCTTGGGCTTATATGGTCCTCCATGGCCCATCCCCGTTAACTTCAGATTTCGGAGGTCACCCTCCATGGAGGCACACCACGTGTGGTTTACAGAAAGAATCGACTTCTCCTTAATGCCGCCGTCTCTAACAAGACTTGAGATGGCAGGTGCTCTCCCACAGGATATCATTCCCTCATCTCATGGCAGATTAGCACTGGCTGGTCAAGCTTTCCTGTGGCCTGATATGTGAAACCATTTTCCTCCTATATCACATCAGTGTCTTCAAATAAAGATACTCAGGTATTACATATTTCTAATTCCTCTCTCTTGTCCTCCTGAGGGAGGTTCCTTGATGCTGGTGAAGGGGTTCTTGATTCAAGGAATTGAACTGTTCTCCCTTTCCTTGGATTGAACCTGAATGTCTCTCATTTCCCCAGGAGCTATATGACCCCTAAGGGTTTAGCACTTCTTCATGAGTGTAATAATAATGATACAGTAATAATATGCCTTAAGTAAACATGAAGATTTTAAAAACTTTTAGTAAAAAACACTACATTCTTTATACCTGGAGTTTACCTGGAGAGAGTTCCGGGGGTCAACGCCCCCGCGGCCCGGTCTGTGACGCAAACCAACGTACGAGCCACAGCCCGCCTGGTCAGGAACCGACTTTAGGTGCTTGTCCAGTGCCAGCTTGAAGACTGCCAGGGGTCTGTTGGTAATCCCCCTTATGTATGCTGGGAGGCAGTTGAACAGTCTCGGGCCCCTGACACTTATTGTATGGTCTCTTAACGTGCTAGTGACACCCCTGCTTTTCATTGGGGGGATGTTGCATCGTCTGCCAAGTCTTTTGCTTTCGTAGTGAGTGATTTTCGTGTGCAAGTTCGATACTAGTCCCTCTAGGATTTTCCAGGTGTATATAATCATGTCCTAGGTAGTAGGTTGGTAGACAGCAACCGCCCAGGGAGGTACTACCGTCCTGCCAAGTGAGTGTAAAACGTAAGCCTGTAATTGTTTTACACGATGGTAGGATTGCTGGTGTTTTTTCTGTCTCATAAACATGCAAGGTTTCAGGTACGTCTTGCTACTTCTGCTTACACTTAGGTCACACTACACATACATGTACAAGCATATGTATACACACCCCTCTGGGTTTTCTTCTATTTTCTTACTAGCTCTTGTTCTTGTTTATTTCCTCTTATCTCCATGGGGAAGTGGAACAGAATTCTTCCTCCGTAAGCTATGCGTGTTGTAAGAGGCGACTAAAATGCCAGGAGCAAGGGGCTAGTAACCCCTTCTCCTGTATATATTACTAAATATGAAAGGAGAAACTTGTTTTTCCTTTTGGGCCACCCCACCTCGGTGGGATACGGCTGGTGTGTTGAAAGAAAGAATATAATCATGTATCTCTCCCGCCTGCGTTCCAGGGAATACAGGTTCAGGAACCTCAAGCGCTCCCAGTAATTGAGGTGTTTTATCTCCGTTATTCGCGCCGTGAAGGTTCTCTATACATTTTCTAGGTCAGCAATTTCACCTGCCTTGAAAGGTGCTGTTAGTGTGCAGCAATATTCCAGCCTAGATAGAACAAGTCACCTGAAGAGTGTCATCATGGTATATTGTAAAAATAATCTACTTCACATGGGCCTCAAGGCTTACTGTATTGATCATTTGTACTGAATAACCCATAGGGGTTTAGTGCATTTTTCTGGATACCTAGTTTTTGAAAAATGAAATATTTACTAAATTCACTTCAAGGTTGGGGAGAGGGAAGGTTTGCATGCCATGATGTAGGTGTAGGACATGCCCCTTAAGGAGGTGCCTAGGTGCCAGTTAGGGCTTTGATCCAAGTAATTGGATCTATCATCCTCATAGACTGATCCTGATAGCCTCCCATTCCCCAGGTATTGTATGACTACTTCGGGTTTAGCACTTGCTAATGAGCACTAATTGCAGTTGTCCAGGGTCTTATTTTGTGTAGCAGTAACCACAGAAGTAGCAACAGCAGTGGTAGAAGTAGTAGTGGCCTGGTGGCTAAAGCTCCCGCTTCACACACGGAGGGCCCGGGTTCGATTCCCGGCGGGTGGAAACATTTCGACACGTTTCCTTACACCTGTTGTCCTGTTCACCTAGCAGCAAATAGGTACCTGGGTGTTAGTCGACTGGTGTGGGTCGCATCCTGGGGGACAAGATTAAGGACCCCAATGGAAATAAGTTAGACAGTCCTCGATGACGCACTGACTTTCTTGGGTTATCCTGGGTGGCTAACCCTCCGGGGTTAAAAATCCGAACGAAATCTTATCTCTCTTATCTTATCTAGTAGTAGTAGCAGCTGCAGCAATAGTAGTAGCAGCAGTAGTGGTAGAAGTAATAGTAGTAGTGAACTAGCAGTAGAAATAGCAACAGCAGTTATAGTAGTAGTGGCAGTAGTAGTAATACTAGCAGCAACAGTGGTAGTAATAGCAGTAGTAGTAATAGCAGCAGTAGTAGTAGTAGTAGTAATAGCTGCAGCAGCAGTAGTAGTAGTAGTAGTAGTAATAAAAGCAGCAGTAGTAGTAGTAATTATTATTTATTAATTATTTTCATTATCTAAATCTGTACAGCATATAACCCATCATACCAACTCTACACTATATGTACTAGAAATAAACATTTCCATTTCACCCTTAAAAAAATTTTAATTTGGCGCGCAGATGAATCAGCTGACTGATGTAAACAATAGAGTGAGACAGAAGATTCAGATCCTCTTAATAGAGAGTTGGATAGTGTTTGATGAAGACTTGAACACCACTACACTCACTACTGTTGCTAACACCACACAACTCACTCCTGCTGCTGCTAACACCACACAACTCACTCCTGCTGCTGCTAACACCACACAATATACTCGCATTATGTGAAAATGGAGTCACTGAAGGTAACACTGGAGAAATGAGAGAAAGAGTATTGACTTGCTGAACTGTTTTACTTTTAAGGTTTAATTAATAAGATATTACGAGGACCACGATGAAAATAAGTCACTTTTTTTTTTTTTGGGTTATCGTAGGTAATTTACAATATGATAATTGTACTTATGTGTACCTGTGATTATATAAACTTAGCTTCACTTGTGTCAGATGAAGAATAAAAATGAACAATGCCGTGGTTGGAACTATGCAATAATAACCTGCACTAAGGAGAAAGAAAATTATGACGACGTTTCGGTCAGAGTCGGAGCGAAACGTTACACGAGTTTTCCCCCCTCCTATGTTCAGGTTATTTGTGTAATGTGTAAGTTGTTGAAGATGGAGAAGTGATGGATGATGGTATTGTGTGAGGCTGGTGGTTCTGATCTAAACTTATTTCAGTCTTAAGTGGCTACAATAATTTACTGTCACAAAGATCACAGTAGAAATAAGTCACTAATTTTTTGGGGGTTATCCTGGTGGGTAGTTTACACTATGTATGGTAATTGTACTTATGTGTACCTGTACCTAAATAAACTTAGAAAATGCTCCCAAAACTAAATAATAAAGGAGAAATTACCACAGTCAGTAAGTAAGTAAGTTTATTCAGGTATACACAGATAGTTATATAGAATTATCATACATAGCAGCATATGTGTAGAGAACCTGGGATAACCCAAAAAAGTTAGTGACTTATTTCCATTGGGGTCATTATAATAATCTTTATTTCTGTAAGCACACACATCTATAACATACCACTACATAGAAAGCCACTTGTTATGCTGAGCATTTCGGGCAAATTAGGTCAATTTTGTCCCCAGGATGTGACCCACACCAGTCGACTAAAACCCGGGTACCTGTTTGACTGATGAGAACATGTACGGCAGGTGTCTTAAGGAAAAACGTCCTTATGTTTCCACCTGTACCGGGATCGAACCATGGACCTCACTGTGTGAGCTGAGTGTACTAGCAATTGAGCTACAACACAAGTTTTTCTAATAATGAGGAACTAAATATAAAACTAATCTAAATCTAATGTAACACTTGGGTGTTTGTTAACTGTTGTGTTGTATCCTGAGTGAGAAGCTCAAAGGGCTACATTAGAAATAAACCATACTGCTTTGTCTTTTTTGGGGGAGTTATCTTACATAATTTACACATGTTACTATAAGTAAGTTTATTTAGCTACAGATACACTTAAGTACAATAATTTTTGTACCACTGAATATATCATTGCTTAGTTAATCTTAAGTAAATTTTAAGCCTGCCCATAATGCTCTGCATACAAGGGGCTTTGGCATGCTGCACTTTAAAAATTGTATTCCTTGTACTTCTCTGTATCATGTTCAAATTAATAAATAAATAAATAAATAAATACATAGACATCGTATAAATTTCACTACAGGATAACCCAAAAAAGAGTCAGTGACTTCCATTGATTGATAATTGTGCCTGTGTGCACCTGTACCAAAATACTTAATAATCCTGGGTTACTAACCCTCAGGTTAATATTTCAAATAAATTCTTAACAAGCCTAACAAGGTCCCAGGACCGAAACATTTTTTAATAAACCTTATATAACTAACAGTCTTAATCCAAACTATTCTAATCTGTCACTGTTTAATGTAACAGCCTGATCTATATATAACTTAACCTGTGAACTAACAGCCTAATCTATAACCTAACAACCCAACCTATAAACTAACTTTTTTAACCTGTGACCTAATGAGTAAATCAACAACTTAATCTGTAGCTAAATAACCTGACCCATAATCCAGTAATTTAACAGTTCTAGCCCACCCTAATTTATAGCATAACCTATCCTAATCCAACCGAACCTATAAGATAATTGAAATCTACCCTAATCAATAAGTTAAGAATCTTAATTCAGACTAACTTGTAATCCAACTTAGCTAATCTATAACCTAAAAGTTTAGCTTATTACCTAATAATCCTAACCTATAGCCTAATTTTTTATCCAAACTAATCTGTAACTTGACATTTCTAATTTACTGTCACAAAAACAAACTTTAGAGAATAAGAAGTCACAATACTGTCGCTGGAACAGTTCACAAATAATTTCCCTGCTCAATTCACTGTGACTTGTTAAGCTCCAACTCAGACTGAAATGTCATAGCGCAAGTTGTGTTACAAATTTTATACGTACTTTCGTGTTTTATTTTTGTTGTGCTAGGTACTTGCATAAAACAGTTCAAATTAAGGTTGCAGTACTCTGTATTTATGTATGGATGCAGTGCAATTTTGAATTGCAATTTTAATGCATTTGCTAGTTTTTGGGGGGAGAAGGTTAAGAGAGAGAGATCACTGATTTTGAAACTTTAAAATAAAAGGCAAACTGTTACAGTAGATGAGAGACTTTATTTGAGAGGAAAAACAAACAGCAATAAGAGAACAAATGTCCCTTTTACAAAATGTCACCAGTGGGGTGCCACAAGGATCTGTACTTGTCTCTATTTCCATTAAATGGCATTTATCAATATATAATTCCATCTATCTTGTATTCCATTTAGTTAATACATACATCAAATTATTCTTGTAATAATGTAGTCATTTTTGCGATTGTCCTCCAGAGTAAGGGATATGTGCATTATTAATAAAAAAAAAAGTTACCAGGAGATTATACAAAATTTGTAATTCATGTGTTAACTGGAATAATGCCAAAAAGCTATTTAATAATAATGATGATAATATTTAATTCTACAAGTACATGATACAACTATTACAGATCTAGTTAATATCATTGGCATTTTGTATATAGAAATTCCCTGGTTATGAATACCATTTTGGGCAACTTAGGTTAATCTTGCTCCTCAGGATGCAACCCACAACAGTCTTCTAACACCCAGGTACCTACTTACTGTTAGGTGAACAGGGGCAGCAGGTGTAAGGAAACATGCCCAACATTCCATACATGCCAGGATCAATACCCAGATTCTCAGCATGTAAGCTGAGGATGCTGTATACTAAGCCATGAGCACCCACATGTAAGGTTCTAAAAAGATATGGAAGAATAAAGATTTTTGTGCCTTCAGCAGGTATAATAAGAGGCTACTGATATAAATTAAGAAAAAAATGGACTTGAAGGGATACTGGGAAATTTTTCCTAACAAATAGAGTGGTGGATGATTGAAATAATTTGAAAGAGGAGGCAATAAGTGGTACATCTATGTACATATCGAAAATTTAAGGAAATCGTACGATGAACATGTTAATAAAGGGGGACAACAGACAGAGCTCTGCTCCTGTAGCTTCAAATAGGTAATTATTTGCTTACTATGTGATGGATTCTGAAGTACATTATTATCATGACACTGGAGTATCCTGTAAATTTGTATTAAGACACCCTGAAGAGATATAAAAATTTCTAGCATAGTACTATCATGAGGGACAAATGTCTAGGCCATTTAGACGTTATCCTCTTTGTTTTCCAGTTAACAATCTACGGTTTTTTAAGAGGGGTAAGAGACAGCATTGCTGGGTTCGTGCTAATCTTCAGGTATGATGTGGAAATGCCAGAGAATCCTCGCAGCTCACCGACTAAGGAGACCAATCTTGCTAAGCGACGTGCAGCACAGCAGGCAGAGAAGAAACAAAAGCAAGCTTTACAAAAAGAGTTAGTGCTGTGGATGATCCTTCGAAATCCCTATGTGCATGTGACGGATGGCTCTCGGTATTGTATTGACAGCTTTGCTTTGGTGCTAGTCATAATCACAATGATTTATTGAGTATTGATTTGATTCTTAACATTTAAAAAATTCTAGTTGCATTTTCCAAAATAATCCACATCTAATTTGATTGGTAATACATCTTATATGTAATCCTTGTGATTTAAACCCACCTGAATTTTTTTCCTTTGCAACTAAAACTTACACCTAACTCTCTCAGATGCCACGAAGTCTTGTGATGCTCCTCTCTGAGCAGCACTCAGATTTTAAGGTTTACTGAGCCTTGTGAAGCATTTCCTACTTACACCCAGTCTTTATCACATGTGTGTCTAATTCATTTTTAAAGTAACCCAAAGTACTTGCTTCTAGACAATCCTCAACAACTCTGTTGATAAGCCTGAACTTTCTGTAGTCTTTTTAACTTTCGGTTTAAATCCATTAGGAGTTCTGTCATTGTTAGATGTTTTCAGAATGTTATGCTGTTTATTAACCCTTTCAGGGTCCCCAGATCCTCTCCCAGACTTGTTCTCAGGGTCGCCCAAATTTAAAAAAAAAAAAAAAAAAAAAAAAAAAAAAAATTCTTATGAAAATAGAGAATCTTTTCCCGATCATAATGACACCAGAAGAATGAAATTTGATGGAAAACTTAGGGAATTATGCTTTCGCGAAGTTAGCGGTCTCGACAATGTTTATGCATCGGCGATTTTGCCCACTTTGAGCCCTACTTTCGGCCAATTCCAGTGTACTAGTCGACAAAAATCATAACTACAGTATTTCACTAGAACTCCATTTTTTCTATCGAATGAGTACAAGAAACCACCCATTTACCGATTTCAACCAAACCTCTTCAAGGGGGGCTCCTTGGCGTGGTGAAGAGGCTCTTGGTCTGAGGAATTAGACCTGTCGGTCTACTTCCTCAGACCGAACCTAATTACCCCCCAATCCCCCGTTCCCTATCCCATCCTCCCCATTTTCCTTTCCTCCTCCTCCCCTTTTTCCTTTCCTCCTCCTCCTCCCCACCCCTCCCTTTTGCCCTTCCTTTTTGGCCTTTTTTTTTTTTTTTTTTTTTTTTTTTTCCACAGGCACGCTAGTTCCTAGGTAGGGGAAAGGGTACCGGGGTCCATCCCATTCCGTTGAGGTTCTTGGCGGTGGCGTAGTTTGCCGTGGAATCTGGATTGCCTGGGGATGTCCTGATCCCTCTCCGGTATCCCGGAGGGTGGCTTTGGGTGTCTCTCGGGCGACGGGTGTATCTCTGGAAGCCACCTTTCGGATTCTGGGGGTGGTGGCCGAAGGAGGTATGCTTTGTGGCGGATTTCCGGCCGCCCTCTCTTTTGTCCACCGAGGTAGCTCGGCAGATGTGAGGTTGCTATCCCGGATTGCCGGTTTACTGGCATGATGGGTAGGGTATAGCACGGGTTCCATGCTGCATCTGCGCTACTTGCGGTGCTGAGGTCCTCTTGGGAGCGGAGGGAGATTTCTGGCCCTTTCATTCCTCCTAGGAACTATCCCTCCCCGGTCCCCCCTTTTTTTATTATTTTTTTTATTTTTATTTTCTTTTCTTCTTTCTTTTTTTTTCTTAAAAACAAAAAGATAGAAGTAACCTAACCATGGCAGCCCTAGTCCATGAACCTGCTACCCCCGGGCCCCTTCTTGATACCGCACCCCGTTCTGACCCCGCCTCGTCTTTGGACCACTCTTCGGACACTCCTCATGCCTCTGTACCTCTTGCCGGTGCTGTTTCCTCACCCGCTTCAGATACTGAGGCCTCGACTGACTCCTTCGATTTATCTGACCTTCGCTCTCCTCTGACTATGCTTCCGGCCTCTCCCTCTACGGTGCAGCAATTTTCGAATCGCCGGCCCGTTCCACGTCGGACCAACTCTGGTCCCACGCCTAAATGACAACGACAATTACCTGCTGATGATACTTCTCCACCTTCTCGTTCTTCTCAGAAAAGATCGACATGTCCTTCACTACCTTTCCACGCTCAGTTTCAGACTGCACAATGGACTAAATTCTTCACTTTACGACCGACTTCCTCTACTGCCTATCTTTCTGACCACAGTATTGGCAAGGCACTCCTACGCCATGTTGGTAAAGATATTTCTTTTCATGCTCTTAAGAGCGGTACGCGCATCGTCACCGTACAGAATGCTACCCAGGCTTATGAGCTTTCTCGTCTTTCCCATATCGATACTGTTCCTGTAACTGTTGAAAAGCATCATTCCCTCAATTCTTGTAGTGGTACCATCATTCTGCCCCATACCATAGTTCAACAAAATTTCCAGACATGTGGCACTGACATTCTTGAACAGCTGGAACTCCAAGATCTCCCAATCCTCAAGGTAGACACTTACGTTCTTCCTGCCCGCGGGCGGAGACGATACCCTAGCAATGTGGCTCGTTTAACTTTTGACAGCCGTGAACTCCCATCCTCAGTTTATGTAGCAGGACATCGGTTACAAGTTCGAAAGGTGATCCCTACACCGCAACAGTGTCGAAATTGCTGGCGATTTGGCCATCCAGCGAAATATTGCAGATCTATCGCCGAATGCCCAGTCTGTGGTGCCGATGACCATTCTAATACGTCTTGCAATCGACCTCCCTCTTGCCTTAATTGTCATGAGGCTCACCCTTCGTACTCTCGCCATTGTCAAGTCTACTTAAATGAGCGGGAAATCCGTTACCTCAAAGAGGCAGAAGGTCTCCCTTATGCCATGGCAGTTTCTCATCTCCGCCTCCAAGGGAGACTACCTCGTGTTTCTTATTTCCGTGTTTCAAAACGTCCCCCCACTTCTGGTATCCCATCTTCTGCACCCACCTCTGTGGTTACCTCTCCCATAGTCACTCCTGTAGCTAATTCTTTTGCTGTCCTCGGCTCAGACGTCCCTACTTCAACGTCTCAGTCTGATCTTGCTTCTTCGTGTTCTCTCTCACAAGCCTCAGTAGCGACGAGATCTCGTATGACACCTCCTCCCAATCGTCCCTCTACTTCTCAAAAGTCAAAAAAAGGTCTGTTAACACCTCCTACCCATCTTCCACCTCCTCATTTTCCCTTCCCTGTCTCTGTACCTGGTTCTCCCCCTCTCACTGGCTCTGTTACAAGTGTAGAGGTTCACCCTCCTCCTCGTACTGTACCTTCCTCCCCTGTTCCCTCCCAAGTTTCTTCCTCTTCTGCCACCTCCCAGGTTTCTGCCTCTTCTGTCCCCTTCCACGCTTCTCCAGTTCCCTCCACCCTTCCGTCCCCCCCCCCCTACCTTGGTACAGTCCATTACAGTTCCAATCTTTACTCATCCTCCCCCTACCATTTCCAATATTGTCTCCCATACGACGTCTCTGAATTCTGAAACACTTGAAGCAATCTCTGAATATATTGCAGAGACCAAACCATCAATGGACACTGATCCACCCTCCGCTCCTTCTCTCTCCTCTACTCCATCTGCGCAACTCCTTTCTTCACAGCGCACCGTTCCTTCGCTGCTTGAACGTTTTCCACTGCCTCCGCATGTGGACTTTTCTAACCTCTCTAGTCCGTAGGAATCCTTACCTGCGGATTTCAGGTATCTTTATCATTGCCAATCATGGCCTATTTACAGTGGAATATACGCGGCCTCAGGGGTAATCGGGGTGAGCTTCAGATGTTACTCTCTCAGTTTTCCCCTGTTGGTGTTTGCTTACAGGAACCAAAATTACACTCTGCTGTTATCTCTCCCATCTCAGGCTATAATTTATTGTATTCTTCAGATCCTTTTCCTGATGGGACCTTTAATGAAAGTGCCCTTCTTCTATGCACTGATATTCCGTACCATCAGCTATTTGTTCATACCTCGCTGCATTACACAGCAGCCCGTATCCACTTGCATAGGTGGTATACGCTCTGTTCTTTATATCTCTCTCCTTCTCGGGCATTATCTATTCCGGATATTGCCTTTCTTGTTTCGTCATTACCACCACCAATTCTGTTACTTGGTGATTTTAATGCCCACCATTTCCTCTGGGGGGGTCTCACTGTGATTCCCGTGGCATTCAGTTAGAGGCTTTTCTTGCCACCCACCCCCTCCATGTTTTAAATACAGGTACTCACACCCATTTTGATCCTCGGACTCTCACTCTCTCTTGCATCGATCTCTCAGTCTGCTCTTCCTCCGCCGCATTAGACTTCAGTTGGTCTGTTCTTCCGGACTTACATGACAGCGATCATTTCCCAATCATTCTTACTTCTCCTTCATATTCACCACCTCTTCGCATCCCATGCTGGCAATTTGATCAGGCAAATTGGAACCTTTACTCACACCTAACTGTTTTTAGAGAGGTTCCTTCTTTGTCCTCCATCGATGAGCTTTTACACCTCTTCTCGTCCTCCGTTTTAACCGCAGCTTCTCATTCTATACCCCAAACTTCGGGCAGGCATTCTCAGAAATGCATGCCTTGGTGGTCTCCTGCTTGTGCTCGTGCAGTACGTTTGAAACGTGCTGTATGGGGCAGGTACCGGTACAATAGAACCACAGAGAGACTTCTTGAATTTAAGCAGAAGCGTGCGATCGCTCGCCGTGTCATCCGTGACACTAAACGCACTTGCTGGCGAGATTATGTCTCCACCATCACCTCTGCTTCCTCTATGAGTGCAGTCTGGAAAAAAGTACGAAAACTGAGTGGTAAATATTCTCCTGACCCGGCTCCTGTTCTGCGGGTTGCCGGTGTTGATATAGCAAACCCACTAGATGTTGCCAATGAAATTGGCAATCATCTGGTCCGTATTTCTCAGGGACTCCATCTATGCCCCTCATTTCTTTCCTCAAAGTCTGCCAGAGAGTTAGCACCCTTGGACTTTTCTTCTCTCAGAGAAGAACATTATAATGTCCCTTTCACACTTCAAGAACTGGAGGCAACACTCTCAGCTTGCCGATCATCGGCAGCTGGGCCCGACGACATCCATATTCGTATGCTACAACATTTACATCAGTCAGCCCTTGCAGTCCTATTACGCCTTTACAATCTTATTTGGTCACAAGGAGTTCTTCCACAGCTGTGGAAATCCGTCATTGTTCTCCCTTTCCGCAAACCAGGCACTACGGGACATGAAACCTCCCATTATCGTCCCATTGCTCTTACCAGTGCAGTTTGCAAAGTGATGGAACGCCTAGTAAATAGACGTTTAGTGTGGTATTTAGAGACACACAACAGTCTCTCCACTCGTCAATATGGCTTTCGTATGGGACGTTCTACCATAGACCCCTTACTACGCTTGGATACGTATGTTCGTAATGCCTTTGCGAATAACCACTCAGTTATTGCCATATTTTTTGACCTTGAGAAAGCATATGACACAACTTGGAGGTATAATATTTTAGCCCAAGCCCACTCCTTAGGCCTTCGAGGCAATCTACCATCCTTCCTTAAGAACTTTTTAACTGACAGGCATTTCCGTGTTCGGGTTAATAATGTGCTCTCCCCGGACTTTATCCAAGCTGAAGGTGTCCCCCAGGGATGTGTTCTGAGCACAACACTTTTTCTCCTTGCTATTAATGATTTGGCCTCTAGTCTTCCATCAAATATTTGGTCATCACTCTATGTTGATAACTTCGCTATTGCCTGTGCAGGCGCTGACTGTCACCTTATTACAGTTTCTCTCCAGCATGCAGTCGACCGTGTTTCCAATTGGGCCATCACACGTGGGTTTAAATTTTCCAGCACTAAAACCCACCAAATTACTTTCACTAGACGCTCTGTCATCTCCAATCATCCTTTGTACCTCTATGGCTCCCGTATCCCTGAACGTGATACAGTCAATTTCTGGGCCTCCTCTTTGATCGTAGGTTATCCTGGAAACCTCACATTACCTCTCTGAAGGCAACTTGTCACAGCTGGCTGAACCTTCTTAAAACCCTTGCTCATCTTTCATGGGGAGCTGATCGTTGAACCCTCCTTCGCCTACATTCCACCCTTATCTTATCGAAACTTGATTATGGTGACCAGATCTATTCAGCGGCATCTCCTGCTACTCTCTCTAGCCTTAACCCCATTCATCACCAAGGATTACGTTTATGCCTTGGTGCTTTTCGCTCTTCCCCTATCGAGAGCCTCTATGTAGAAGCGAACTTTCCATCCTTATCCGATCGCCGTGATGCCCATTGCCTTCGCTACTATGTACGCTCTCATGATCTCCGCAATCCTTCCATTTATAGAATGGTCACTGATATTAGTAGACATTCTTTATTTGTTCGCCGCCCCTGTTTACTCCGTCCCTTCTCCCTTCGCCTTCATTCGCTCTTGTCTTCTCTTCAATTACCACCTTTCTATGTACATGTAGCATCTCACTTTTCCCTACCCCCCTGGGAAGTTCCAGCTGTTCGAGTCTGTTCTTTCTCTCTCCCTTGCTCGAAAGCCCAACTGTCTACGGTCGCTTCCCGCTCTGTTTTTCTTGACCACTTTCACTCTCATTCTCATGCCATTGCTGTGTACACAGATGGCTCTAAGTCTTCTGGCGGCGTAGGATTCGCAGCAGTGTTTCCGGACAGCGTCGTACAAGGGCATTTACTATCTTCGGCTAGTATTTTTACTGCTGAATTGTATGCCATCCTTGCAGCACTTATCCGTATTGCATCTATACCTGTGTCATCATTTGTGGTTGTCTCAGACTCCCTTAGTGCTTTACAGGCTATATAGAAATTTGATACACCTCACCCCTTAGTCCTCCGTATCCAACTTTGGCTACGCCGCATCTTTACCAAGCACAAAGATATTGTTTTTTGTTGGGTCCCTGGTCATGTTGACGTACAGGGCAATGAACAGGCAGACACTGCTGCGCGGTCAGCAGTACATGACCTACCAGTTTCATGTAGAGGTATTCCATTTACGGACTATTTTGCTGCAATATCTTCCCAACTTCACACCCGTTGGCAACAATGTTGGTCTACTATGCTCGACAACAAACTTCAATCTATTAAACCGAGTATAGGTTACTGGCCGTCTTCTTATCACCAGTGTCGAGGTTGGGAGACTACTCTCTCCCGTCTTCGCATTGGCCATACTCGTCTTACTCATGGATATCTCATGGAGAGGCGCCCTGCCCCTCTCTGTGAGAATTGCCAAGTTCCATTATCAGTCAGCCACATTCTGTTGGACTGCCCACTTTATCAACGAGCACGCAGAATTTACCTCCGTCATCGTCTTCGCTCTGCTGCTCTCTCTCTACCTTCCCTTCTCGCTGATGGACCCACCTTTCATCCAGACTCTCTCATTGACTTTTTGACAACAACTGACTTACTTCACAAATTCTGATACCTTCAGCCCTTTCTACTTCAATCTCTTGCTACCCTCTACCCCCGTACTATCCCCTGCCCCGCTGTTTTCTGTAACCTACTGATCATCCCTCCTCCCTTCTGCCATCCAATACCCTCGCTTCCTTCCCTACCCTGCAGCGCTGTATAGCCCTTGTGGCTTAGCGCTTCTTTTTGATTATAATAATAATAATACCGATTTCAACTATCCAATACAGTGGTCAGAATTTAGCAGCTTTGCCAATTTCACACAAATTTCAAGAGATGCCAATTTCCAAATAGGGTCCAGAATAAACAAGAAAGACATTCCTGGCACCAATATAACATTTCCTCTGTTCATTAGTCACATCCCCTGGCCCCTCTTACATTCTTTTGCTTTCCACTTTGAATTTTTATTCTCACAAAAAATAGAAGATTTACTGTTATGCAGACTACTGCATTAGTGTAGAAATGGTATAAATAATATCGGCGCACTTTTGAAAGAATATTAGACTCACCAGTTGACGTGTATTGGACGCTTAGCATGATTTGTTTACTTTTGAACTTTGGTAAAAATCGAACATTTCTGCTACTTTGAGCTCAATTTCAAGGTACTTTTCATTGTAAAACCAATCAAAATCATCTCTATTTCTGTAATATGTCTTCCATTCTATAAAATGAGACCAGGAAAACTAGAATACAACAGTAAATACCATACGAAAATACAGTTCAAAGTCACTGTTTTAATCCAAAAACACGGTCAGTTTTTTTTTTTCTCATTATGCACTGTGTGCTGCAGGATTTTTTTTATAGTGCGCACGCTGACCACATAGACCCATTCTTTCATATGAAGGCCTACCAGCTTTCTCTCACTAGATTTGAGGGTGCTAGAATTTATTTATTTATTTATTTAGAAATTTAGCATACATACAGAGATACAAAAAAATACAGGTTAAGAGCAGCATGCCAAAGCCACTTATATGCATAGCATTACGGGCTGGCTTACAATTAACTTAAGATTAACTAAGCAATGATGAAATCAGTGATAAGACATTATTGTAAACAGATAACTATAAAATACAAATGAGTATTACAAAGACAGGTCATATGGTTGCATGCATTGCTGTTCATTCAATAGAATGGAGTATTCTGTTAGGTAGTGTATTTAAAAAAAAATAACAAAGTTAGGTTTAACATTTGTGTGATATAATTGTGAGTAACATTTAGGATATACAATTTATATGGTTCAGTTATTCAGTATTTATTTGGTTTTGAGTGAGTAAGTGAACTTTGAGAAGAGACTTGAATTTATAAACAGGTAGTGTTTCTTTTATATTTACAGGTAATGAATTCCAGATTTTAGGGCCTTTTATGTGCATTGAGTTTTTGCATAGGCGTACTAGTACGTTTGTCAAAAGCCCTGGTGCGTAAGCCGTACTAGTATGTCCGAAACCCTGAAAGGGTTAATACAATACTGGACTATGCTCTAAATTGGAATGTCAGTTTTATATTACAGTACCTCATTCTTTACCTCTGTAAAAAGCACAAGCTGTGTGTACTTCATTTTCATGAGAAGAAATCCCAATACAGAGTTTAACATTGTCATGTTTTCTCTGCATGTCTTCCAGTGCACTAATATTTATTCAATAAACAGTATACAGATTAAGACCGTTACTGTTAAATTTCCCAAAGGAAAATTTCAGAGCAAGAGCAGCCTTGTATAATTTGTTTATATGAAGGTTTTGATAAATCAGAATTCCTATTTATTTTCACCCCCTGATAAAGCATGTTATTACTTTTAGGATTGGAATGACATTAATGTTCTGAACTATTCCATGCTATTCTTGCAAGTTTGCTTGTTTATGTACAGTACCCTAACAAAACTGCATGACTGGTTTTAAATAAATAAAAAAAAAATAGAATAGAGTCGTTCATATTAAAGAATCATAGAGAATTTTTTTTTTTTTACACCATCTCCCACTGTTCTGTAATTTTATTTTGGGTAATTTTTAGTAATAATTATGCATTTGAGAGAATATTTTTTGCTCTATTAATTGTAGTGATAAAAGCAAGTGAGACCAGTTCTGAATAATTTGAGTTGTGTCATCTACAGTGTCTGCAAATGTAGTATAGGACATTGGTTTGGTAATTTAAATTGTAAATAATTCCTAATCAATGAGAGAGATGCATTTATAGGATAAAAACTTTTAAAAAATTGAATTGATGCCCTGGTCCCCTCAAAACTGGCTCACCTTGATGTAGTGGAGGGATTCTGTGGATTGTGCTTGAGGAGACTTAGTTTTGATTGAGCAATCAGTGGATGTAGAGCACAGCATTTTCTGGTTTAAATAGGGAGGATATGCTCTCATTTATCAATATTTTAGTGCTACACAATCTAAGTGAGTTTAGCACCTTCAAGAAAAAAAATGAAAATATGTTTACCTATTGTTCTTTTAATAAAATAAATACATGCTCAAGTTTCCCTTGGTTCATGTGAATTAACTTATATGTGGTGATCCTATTTCTACCAGTAATTTACTAGATGCTGAATGAATTCACTCTCGTGCAGCAACCCTACCCCACCACTTCCACTTGATTATTTTTTAAGTCTCTCTATTATCACTGTAAACTGATTTATATTTTGATTCATAAGAGTGAAAACAGATTTGTTGCATGAGTTATGGGTTCATATTTTTTATTTTGTTTACATTAGTGAAGAAATATGAAATTTACTAAGTCTCAGAAAGGATCTCCATATTTTGCACCAAGGTCTAGGAACTCAGCTGTCACATGAAGCAAGGGACACCTCTACATGATAATATATTTGATATCTCTTCTCTATGGCTGTTTTTCTTTATCAGTGAGACCAAGGTGACTCATCGCATCGTGCAGTGTTCCATTCTAAATGGTGCCATTTTTGGCCTCAGTATGGCATTCTTCAATTATATTCTGCTGCCAGGACTGAAGCAAGTGCTGGGACTCTTCTTAGATGAAGCAGGTCCATTGTGGGATTATGTGCGGCCAACCCTTACTGTCGTTTTCAACATGCTTTGGGTACTACCGCTGTTTCTCCTCTCCAAGATCATTAACATTGTATGGTTTCAAGTAAGTCTCTTGGTATAAGGATGCTCATTATTAGATTTGAAAGGAAAGGGCATTTTTTTACATCCAGTTACTAAGAATAGATGATGCTATCAGTATCCCTCCTTACTATGGTGATAAACCAGACATGTGCAACACTTTGGTATCTTTATTATGGAAATGTTTACATATAAAGATAACCAAGTGTTGTGCGTGTCTAATTTATCAACTTCTCGGTTCTTTGAACCATTTATTTGCACACTTACTATGGTATGTAATGGTCATTGGGTTAAAAACACTAGAGGTGTTTTGCTTGCTGCGTGATCATACTGTGCTGTTCACAAGTTACTCTCCAAAATATAAGATCACATAGTTAGTCAGATTGTTAAGAAATGCCAGTGATATCAAAGTGAAAAAGAGATGATGGTAAACACAGATGAAGCAGCAGTACAGGGAAGAGGTTATCCTCTTGCTGTTTCCCACTGAGGTAGTGTGACCCAGAAAAGAGGAAAAAACATTCATTGTCACTCAATCTCTGCTTTACCAGAAACACACTGACATCACAGTTCAGATGAAATTTATTTTTTATATACAATTACTACTAAGTACATCTTGCAGGGAAGTAAGGGAAAGGAATGCAACTATCGTAGTTAGCATACAAAAATGTATGGTTGGGTTTGAAGTACTGCTAGAAATACAGTACAGATGTAATTTTCTTACCTTAAATACATTGGCTGTTTCCTGCCAAGTTGGGTAGTCCATAGAAGGAAACTTTCACACTCATTCATTCAGTAGCTATTTTGCCAGCCCTGTGCTGACATTCAAATTCAAATGAACCTCTGAACTGCAACATTCTACCTATCTAATTATTATTCATCTTGAAAGTTTGTGAATGAGTGCCTGTAGAACTTATTAGTGAAGTGGGTTCCAAAATCCAGAAAAACCTATATCTAGATTTAATCTATTTGTATGGTATATGTAATATTTAATAATTATATATTGAATTCATGAAGGAAAAAAGGTGAGTGGTGCATTGAGGTATATGTGGAGACAAAAAAACAATATCTATGGAGGCAAAAAAGGGAATCTATGAAAGTATGGTGGTACCAACACACTTATATGGTTGTGAAGCTTGGGTTGTAAATGCTGCAGCGAGGAAGCAGTAGAGATGTCCTGTCTAAGGGCAATGTGGTGTAAACATTATGCAGAGAATTCGGAGTGTGAAAATTAGGAGCAGGTGTGGAGTTAATAAAAGTATTAGTCAGAGGGCTGAAGAGGGGTTGTTGAGGTGGTTTGGTCATGTAGAGAGAATGGATCACAGTAGAATGACAAGGAGGGCGGGGTAGGGGTCGTCCTCGAAAAGGTTGGAGGGATGGGGTAAAGAAGGTTTTGTGGGTGAGGGGCTTGGACTTCCAGCAAGCATGCGTGAGCATGTTAGATAGGAGTGAATGGTATTTGGGACCTGATGAGCTGTTGGAGTGTGAGCAGGGTAATATTTAGTGAAGGGATTCAGGGAAACCAGTTATTTTTATATAGCCGGATTTGAGTCCTGGAAATGGGAAGTACAATGCCTGCACTTTAAAGGAGGGGTTTGAGATATTTGCAATTTGGAGGGAATGTTGTATATCTTTATACGTATATGCTTCTAAACTGTTGTCCCCCCTCAAGGAAGGTTCCTTGATGTTGGTGAGGGGCTCTTGATTTAGGGAATTGGATCTGTGCTCCAGTTCCCCAAATTAAGCCTGAATGCCTTCCACATCCCCCCCCCAGGTGCTGTATAATCCTCCGGGTTTAGCGCTTCCCCTTTGATTATAATAATAAACTGTTGTGTTCTGGGCACCTTTGCAAAAATAGTAATTATGTATGAGTGAGGTGAAAGTGTTGAATGATGATGATGAAAGTATTTTCTTTTTGGGGATTTTCTTTCTTTTTGGGTCACCCTGCCTCGGTGGGAGACGGCCAACTTGTTAAAAAAACAAAATGTAATATTTGAAATTTCTATAACTTCCATGCTGAAAACATATTTTAACAAGTATTCTCCTGCCACAGGATATTGCTGACAGTGCCTACCGTCAGCGCCAGGGACGCCCACAGCTGATTGGCAACATTAGTAAATTAGTTGCTGATGTTCTTATTTCAGCTTTTATCCAGATGCTTTTTCTTATCCAGGTGACTAGCATATTAACCTAGTCAGTAGTATGTGGTAGCAGGTTGAGGGTCGACAGGCCCTCTCCAAAACTTGTTCTCAGGGTCGGCCAAATTTAAAAAAAAAAATTATTTTTTCTTATGAAAAGGATAGAGAATCTTTTCCCGATCATAATGACACCAAAAGTATGAAATTTGATGGAAAACTTACGGAATTATGCTCTCGCGAAGTTAGTGGTCTCAACGATGTTTACGCATCGGCTATTTTGCCCACTTTGAGCCCTATGTTCGGCCAATTCCAATGTACTAGTCGACAAAAATCATAACTATTTCGCTAGAACTCCATTTTTTTCTATCGAATGAGTATAAGAAACCACCCATTTACCAATTTCAACTAACCAGGAAAGTGGTCAGAATTTAGCAATTTTGCCAATTTCACACAAATTTCAAAAGATGCCGATTTCCAAATAGGGTCCAGAATAAACAAGAAAGACGTTCCTGGCACTAAAATAACAAGTTCTCTGTTTGTTAGTCACATCCCCAGGCCCCTCTTATATTTCTTTGACTTTCCACTTTGAATTTTTATTCTTACAAAAAATAGAAGATTTACTGTTATACAGACTACTTCATTAGTGTAGAAATGGTATAAATAATATCAGCGCACTTGTGAAAGAATATTAGACTCACCAGTTGACATGTATTGGACGCTTGACATGATTTGTTTACTTTTGAACTTTGATAAAAATCAAACATTTCTGCTACTTTGCGCTCAATTTCAAGGTACTTTTCATTGTAAAACCAGTCAAAATCATCTTAATTTTTGTAATATGTCTCCCATTCTATAAAATGAGACCAAGAAAATTAGAATACAACAATAAATACCATACGAAAATGCAGTGCAAAGTCGCTGTTTTATTCCAAAAACACAAAGTTTTTTTTTTCTCATTACGCACTGTGCTGCAGGATTTTTTTTATACTGCGCACACTGGCCACATAGACCCATTCTTTCATATGTAGGCCTACCAGCTTTCTCTCATTAGATTTGAGGGCGCTACAATTTAGGCGTACTAGTACGTCAAAAACATTGGGTCGTAAGCCGTACTAGTACGACCAAAACCATCAAAGGGTTAACTAGTTAACAATGTGTTGTAAATGTTGGTTTTTTAGCCTTGTCAGTAGTATATATGGTAAAGGTTGATAGTGCATTAACCTAGTCAATAGCGTATAATTATTTGTAGCTACATTAGCTTGTGGTGCCCCATATTCATTGATATGTTCATTGCATATTTTTTAAAAATTAAGAAATGTAGCACTTCGTCATCTTTCAGTACTCGATTTGTAAAGGCAAATTCCTTAGCATCCATGTTTTCCTAGTTAATCTGTGGCCTCTTGTTATGAGGGACTGACAAGGTTTGTCAGTCCCTCATTCCTGTTTCTTTTTCCTCTCCTAGGTCATATTTGACAGCATGCTAGTTCCAAGAGAAAAATATCACTCTTTTCAAGTGGTTTTTAGATAGCTTGTTTCAACTTTCATCCTTGCTCTATTAATTATCAAGTCAAATATTGACTGTGTCACTTTTTCTTATTTACATCTCTTCATTTATGTGCTGATTCGTTAAAAAATCCATCATTATGTTAAGGAACTGTTGAATATGTATTTACAGCTCCAGCTTCATAGGGTGCTCAATTTACTTAGTTTAAACCTCCACTTAAAGTATGATAACTATTTCAGACACTTATAGTTTCCTTATTATATAGTCCCCTCACTTGTCAAAAATTTTTTCTCTCCAAAGTCTTATTAAATGGTGGGTTGTATACATTGTCTACCATAATTTTCTGATCTTTTTGGATTTCTACCACTAAAATTTCAGCATTAATACTAAAACATTGATAGTGTTAACCTGCTGCCTGCTCAGTAGTGTATGTTCAGAAAAGTATTCTCATTAATGTATAGTATTCATTACTGCCATTTTAACTGAGTGGCTTCTTGAATTCTCATAGCTGTTAAGTCAAATTATATAATAAGAGTAATTATACTTATTGCATATTTATGGATTGGACATAATCACAGATGAATTTGGTTTTACAGGCTTACTTGGTGATGATGTTACCTTTGGTGGGTGTTGGGGTGACACTAAGTGGCATTCACATGTGCATGATCCATGCACTCTATGCCTTCGAGTACAGGTGGTTCAACATGGGGTGGGAGTTGTATAAGAGACTAAGGTGAGTTGTATGGTAGAATAGTGATGATTACCCACCTGACCTTCAAGACTGACCAGGCTTCCAGGCATTTTGCAGAGATTTCCACTGACTTAGTTGAAATAAAGTTGTTGTTCATGCCATTTGAAGTTTGTAACTGATGCAATAATGATACATAATTTACTTTATATATTGTGTTCTGAGAAAGAATTGTTGTACATGAAATTTAATGGTACTGTTCTGTGATAAAATATTAATCAAGTAATAGTAAAAATTGTAACATGGCATCTATGTTTCAGCTTTATTGAGGAGAACTGGCCGTACTTCATGGGATTTGGCTTTCCCCTGGCTCTTATCACAATGTATCCTTCATCAATATATGTCAGGTGAGACCTAGCTTGTAAAACATAAGACAGTTCGACTACATGAAGGTCATTACAGCTGCAGTTCATCTAGACACAGACATTGTGCTTAAAGTAAATCCTTTAGGACACCCACACCTGATGTATATACAGGTCAGCCATCACTAATCTGGCAATAATTTTGGCTAGCATTATACTGACTCAGAAATTGTGCAGATGCTTGTAAATCCACAGCAGCAAGCCAGTGGAGGAGAAAGCACTGATGAAAATGAGGAAGATATAGCAGAAAGTCTCTCTGTTGATAGGTTAATTAAGTGTATTCTAACCTAACCACTCTGTAATCCGGCAAACTACAGGTCCCAATGATGCTAGATTAGTGATGGCCGACCTGTATTTGGTGATACCAACTTGTCTGCATGGAAAAGTTTAAGGTCATACATCACTTGTTCCAGTCAAAATGGCTGTAAACCACAAAAATTATTATTATTAATTATAATCACGGGAGAGCGCTAAACCCGTAGGATTATACAGCGCATGTGGGGGGGGGAATGGAAGGTATTCAGAGAACTGGAGCACAGATCCAGTTCCCTAGATCAAGAGCCCCTAACCAACTTCGAAGAACCTCCCTTGAGGGGAAACCATAAAAAAAGATACATCTTAGTGCATATACTGTATATTTATTGTGTGTAGTATAGGAATTTCTAAAATGGATTATATTCATGTATGAAATCACACATTAAAATGACAATGCATGTCATCCTGTTCTTATATATTTTTTCAGAGGGTGCCTCTTCGCTTTGTTATTTCCTGTTTTCATCATCAGTGCCAATGAAGCTGATCCAGTGCTCAACTCAAAGTAAGTTCTTTTGGTGTAGTATTGCAAGATTAGTATGATACCCATAACACTCCAGCTCGGCCACAAATTGAAAATGGAAACAGCAACGTTTTGGTTCATTGTGTACCAGTCAGATCATGAATTACTAATAGTTCTGGATGGACTGAAATATCAGTCATAACACAGTACAGGTTGACATAATTTTAGCTGTTAAAAGTTCCCAAAAAACATCCCATGATCTTGACAAATATCAGTAGAGGTGTTGTCTGTAATGCAATAGTTATTAAATCCACCATCTATTTTTTTTTCTTTTTAGGCAGATTATGATAATGAATGTAACAATTGATAAACTTAAAATTTATTAAGTACTACTGTAGTACTTAATCTTTACATTTTTTAAATATCTTTCCAACTTACTGCTCATCCTTATCTAAGGTATAAGACCATCTCATAGTATGCAACCCACAACAGTCAATTAACACAAAATTCTTGTTATTGTTTGGTGAACAGGGTTAGAAAGTGTAAGGAGACTTGTATATGTTTTGCTATACTTGAAGAATTATATCTGGGTTCCTTCAGTTGTTAGCTGAATGTTCTACCATTAAGCTAGAGGTCAATTTGTAACTACTCTGACCATACTCTTGGAAAAAAAAAAGGTATGCTGTGGTTCACAGTGAATTAGTATTATTAAAATCAGGGGGAGCACTAAACCTGTTCGGATGGATGGAAGGTATTCAGACAACTCGATTAAATTATAATAAAAAAAAGAAGCACTAAACCTACAAGGGTCATACAGTGTTGCCAGGCAGGGAAAGATGCAGGGGTAGTGGGTAGCAAGAGGAAGAGGGATGATTATTAGGTTATGGAGTGCAGATCCAATTCCCTAGATCAAGAGCCCCCTCACCAGCATCAGGGAACCTCCCTTGGGGGGAACAGTGACTTAGAGTGCAATCCTATAGTTGAAGATTGAGACACTTATGCACCATATGGGAATCTTTATTTAGGAAACATTTCGCCACACAGTGGCTTCATCAGTCCATTACAAACTTGTCAGTTTTCAAAACCATTCATCACAATCCTATAGTTCTTCTTTCAACAAACCAACCATATCCCACTGAAGCAGGGTGGCCCAAAAAGAAAAAATGTTTCTCTTTTTAAGGGGTTACTAGCCCCTTGCTTCCAGCATTTTAGTCGCCTCTTACGACACACATGGCTTATGGAGGAAGAATTCTGTTCCACTTCCCCCATGGAGAGTCATAGTTATTAGCTTAAAATGTCTAATAATAAGTAGATGCAAAAGCAATTTCAGTAGGACATAGATTATTATAATCATAACCAAGTGCTAAACCCATAAGGGTCATACAGCTCTGCATAGGCTTTAGGTATAACCTTTGCAAAAGTAGTGGTTGTCATCTTTAATATTTTAGATGCAAGAGGTGGTAGCAGCTCCTAAGCCAGAGGCACTGTAGAATATTTTATAGGTTTTGCACGAGTAATAGTCCACTATGTAGAGAATGTACTGGGTAAATACTTAAGTACCGATACACGTTAGATTATACTGGAATATTTTTACAAACTGCATCTAATACAAAGATAATATTTTTAGAATAAAATAACATAGTGGTTATGTATCACATATTTTACTTTTCATATTTTGCAGTGGTTACCAAATGCAGTTGTTCTCTCTGGTTGTGGGTGTGTCCAACCGCATCATCCAGATTCTAGTCAGAAAACGTCTTCCACCAACCCCCAGCCAGTCTCCTCGGCCGTCTCCTTCCCACTTTACTGTCAGTCATCCAATTAGACGTTAGCAATGTTATATGCTCACTTGATTGGTAGTTGTACCATACATTGGTTCAGCAGATGGTAAATGGCTGCTTCAAAACTTAAGCAGCAATATATATGCCCTATTACTTGGCAAGCAGTTTTTTTCTTGTACATTCAGGATGATTTTTACCTCATGCCACACAGCTGGAAGTCATCTTAGCATACATTAAGGACAATAATTTTAAGTCGTTTCCATCTTTTTCCAAAAAATCGTCACATTAGAGAACACTATGTTCTAATAAGTCTGTTAAGAAGGTATTCCTGACAGGGATGGCATTTTGTTATTTGTTTGGAACTTATTCCACAGGCTATTCAAGATTTATAGTACCTTTAAACTATTTTTCCTGCTAGGGAATATATTCAATAGAAGTATTATGATCAATGAGGAAAATGTGTAACTTTAAGGATATAGAATTGATTTGTGAAGACTGAAAAGTACAGAGCATAAAATGTACTTAAATAATTCAAAGGGTGAGACAGCCCTTATGTACATGACCTAACTTGAAGTGACAGTGAATGCCTGGAAACTCTAAGACTTTGATATAGTACAATGGTGCAGTGAGAATGAAAGATTATGTATTGTTTGCGAGATGTAACTAAGTTTTTTAAATTAATAATTAAGTGAAATGGAAAATGTTTAAAATATTTTATTATAGAAAATAGTAAAAAGACTTGTTTACAAGCTAAGACATGTAATTAAACATTATATTTCTTAGATTCACGAGATAAACTGATGCTTGTGGTCTGTACGTCATAAAGGCTATTACTGTACAAATCATTGAGATCACAATCCCATGCACTTTGACTGGCAGCAGCAGCACTTGTCACCAATGCTATTTATACTGTAGTTCAGTTCTATTGTAATTTTTTTTATACATATAAATGAAAATTTTCTGGTAGTATATTTTACAAGTT
>NC_091357.1:22756400-22832042 GCF_038502225.1 Cherax quadricarinatus
TATATTTTACAAGTTACCCTTATTCAGTGTAAAATATTAGAAAAAATCAGGAAAGAGGGAGGTGGATTGTTTTGATACAAGGAATTAGCAAGATTGGCCCATGGTTTGGGACTTCCTGTCTAGCTAATGTATTCCTGTACCTTGAATCAAACCCATATTTTACATTCCTTAGGCAATGTATACCACCACCAGGTTCCCCATGAATATAATAATGACCTTCAAGGGAGGTTCTTGATCCATGGCACTTAACTTTTCCTCCCGTGCATCTAGCACTTCCCCTATATAATATAGCCACAAAGGGTATAAAAAATGAATGGGGAGAACCAAAGAGTAATTACAAAAAAAAAGTTAATGGTCATTAACAAAAGTCAAAATGACCCTTGAAGGTTTAGCACTTATAATAAGAGAAGTCCAAGATTGCAAACCATATATGATATTGTGCATTAACAGAATAAGCAAATAAAATAGTCGACTCAAAATTGTAATGACAGTGCAAACAAACCATACCACAGGTTCTATCCCCATCCATGGTATGGTTTAATATTTTTTTTTTTGAGCACATTGGCTGTTTCCCACTGAGGCAAGGTGACCCAAAAAAAGAATACATTATTACTTGCCAGAGGTGTGAAATTGTGAAAAGCAATATTATTATTATTATTATAATCAAGGGGGAAGCGCTAAACCCGGAGGATTATACAGCGCCTGGGGGGGGGGATGTGGAAGGCATTCAGGCTTAATTCGGGGAACTGGAGCACAGATCCAATTCCCTAAATCAAGAGCCCCTCACCAACATCAAGGAACCTTCCTTGAGGGGTGTGAAAAGCAATAATATAATAAAGCAAACAGAATGGTGGAGTAACAAGGTAAGGGCTCTTAATCCAAGACACTAGAACCACTTTACCTTGGGTTAAATCTAATTTCCTTCTGTTCCACAGATGCTATATGACCCCCCTACAGGCTTAGTGCTCCCCATGAATATTCAGGGGAGGCAGTGCTAAACCTGTAGATCATAAAACATCTGGAGAATGTAAAGCAATCAGGTTTGATCCAAGAGAGTGAAGGACACGTCCAATTCCTTGGATGAAGAGCCCCTCACCAGCATCAAGGAAGCTCCCTCCAAGAGGTTATAATAAAATAAAAGTAACACAAATCAATAGTATAATTTACAGGAATAAGAACAGGCCAATGCCCACAAAATGCGATTCACAACAAAATATACAAATCGTTCAAAAATATAGAATATGGGAGGGGAGGGGGGTTGCACATGACGGTTAATATTCTGAAAACCACTTTGCCAATACATGTACTTACAAAGCACTCAAAATACAGCGAGAAAATGCTCTTAAAGGCAAAGATTAAACATCAGCCAAAATTCCTGGGAAATGTGGCAAGGCAAAACTTAATCAGGCTTAATTCAAGGAAGGGAAGGATAGCTCAAAATTATCAGATCTGGACCCCTTCAACCTCTTGGGAGCTGTATAGTCCTTGTGGCTTAGCGCTTCTTTTTGATTATAATAATAATAATAACAACCTCTTGGGAATGAAATACTTCATGGGCAGTACCAAGGCAACGAATGACCCATTTCCCTTGGAGGGTTATTTAATTGCCATGACAAAGGTCTTCATCCAATAAAGTTACACCCCTCCCCCCTTAGATTAAAGCTGATTACCTACCATTCCTAGGCACTATGACCCTTATCCTCTTCAAGGGGGGCTCCTTGGCGTGGTGAAGAGGCTCTTGGTCTGAGGAATTAGACCTATCGGTCTTCTTCCTCAGACCGAACCTAATTACCCCCCAATCTCCCCTCCCCTATCCCATCCTCCCCATCCTCCCCTTTTTCCTTTCCTCCTCCTCCTCCCCACTCCTCCCTTTTGCCCTTCCTCTTTTTGTCCTTTGGGATTTCTCCCACAGGCGCGCTAGTTCCTGGGTAGGAGAAAGGACACCGGGGTCCATCCCATTCCGTTGAGGTTTCTTGGCGGTGGCGTAGTTTGCCGTGGAATCTGGATTGCCTAGGGATGTCCCGATCCCTCTCCGGTATCCCGGAGTAGCTTTGGGTGTCTTTTGGGCGACGGGTGTATCTCTGGAAGCCACCTTTCGGATTCCGGGGGTGGTGGCTGAAGGAGGTATGCTTTGTGGCGGATATCCGGCCGCCCTCTCTTTTGTCCACCGAGGTAGCTCGGCAGATGTGAGGTTGCTATCCCAGATTGCTGGTTTACTGGCATGAAGGGTAGGGTATGGCACGGGTTCCATGCTGCATCTGCGCTACTAGCGGTGTCGAGTCCTCTTGGGCGCGGAGGGAGATTTCTGGCCCTTTCATTCCTCCTAGGAACTATCCCTCCCCGGTCCCCCCTTTTTTTTTCTTTTTTTTTGTTTTTATTTTCTTTTCTTCTTTCTTTTTTTTTCTTAAAAACAAAAAGAAAGAAGTAACCTAACCATGGCAGCTCTAGTCCATGAACCTAGTACCCCCGGGCCCCTTCTTGATACCGCACCCCGTTCTGACCCCGCCTCGTCTTTGGACCACTCTTCAGACATTCCTCATGCCTCTGTACCTATTGCCGGTGCTGTTTCCTCACCCGCTTCAGGTACTGAGGCCTCGACTGACTCCTTCGATTTATCAGACCTTCGCTCTCCTCTGACTATGCTTCCGGCCTCTCCCTCTACGGTGCGGCAATTTTCAAATCGCCGACCCGTTCCACGTCGGACCAACTCTGGTCCCACGCCTAAACGTCAACGACAATTACCTGCTGATGATACTTCTCCACCTTCACCTTCTCGTTCTTCTCAGAAACGATTGACACGTCCTTCACTACCTTTCCACGCTCAGTTTCAGACTGAACAGTGGACTAAATTCTTCACTTTACGACCAACTTCCTCTACTGCCTATCTTTCTGACCATAGTATTGGCAAGGCACTCCTACGCCATGTTGGTAAAGATATTTCTTTTCATGCTCTTAAGAGCGGTACGCGCATCATTACCGTACAGAATGCTACCCAGGCTCGTGAGCTCTCTCGTCTTTCCCATATAGATACTGTTCCTGTCACCCTTGAAAAACATCATTCCCTCAATTCTTGTAGTGGTACCGTTATTCTGCCCCATACCATAGTTCAACAAAATTTCCAGACATGTGGCACCGACATTCTCGAACAGCTGGAACTCCAAGATCTCCCAATCCTCAAGGTAGACACTTACGTTCTTCCTGCCCGTGGGCGGAGACGATACCCTAGCAATGTGGCTCGTTTAACTTTTGACAGCCGAGAACTCCCATCCTCCGTTTATATAGCAGGACATCGGTTACAAGTTCGAAAGGTGATCCCTACACCACAACAGTGTAGAAATTGCTGGCGATTTGGCCATCCAGCGAAATATTGCAGATCTATCGCCGAATGCCCAGTCTGTGGTGCCGATGACCATTCTAATACGTCTTGCAATCGATCTCCCTCTTGCCTTAACTGTCATGAGGCTCACCCTTCGTACTCTCGCCGTTGTCAGGTCTATTTAAACGAGCGGGAAATCCGTTACCTCAAAGAGACAGAAGGTCTCCCTTATGCCATGGCAGTTTCTCATCTCCGCCTCCAAGGGAGACTCCCACGTGTTTCTTATTCCCGTGTTTCAAAACGTCCCCCCACTTCTGGTATCCCATCTTCTACACCCACCTCTGTGGTTACCTCTCCCATAATCACTCCTGTATCTAATCCTTTTGCTGTCCTCGGCTCAGACGTCCCTACTTCAACGCCTCAGTCTAATCTCGCTTCTTCGAGTTCTCTCTTACAAGCCTCAGTATCGACGAGACCTCGTACGACACCTCTTCCCAATCGTCCCTCTACTTCTCAAAAGTCAAAAAAAGGTCCGGTAACACCTCCTACCCATCTTCCACCTCCTCATTTTACCCTCCCTGTCTCTGTCCCTAGTTCTTCCCCTCTCACTGGCTCGGTTACAAGTGCAGAGGTTCACCCTCCTCCTCGTAATGTACCTTCCTCCCCTGTTCCCTCCCAAGTTTCTTCCTCTTCTGCCACCTCCCAGGTTCCTGTCTCTTCTGTCCCCTGCCACGCTTCTCCAGTTCCCTCCACCCTTTCGCCCCCCCCTACCTTGGTACAGTCCAATACAGTTCCAATCTTTACTCATCCTCCCCCTACCATTCCCAATATTGTCTCCCATACGACATCTCTGAATTCCGAAACACTTGAAGCAATCTCTGAATATATTGCAGAGACCAAACCATCAATGGACACTGATCCACCTTCCGCTCTTTCTCTCTCCTCTGCTCCATCTGCGCAACTCCTTTCTTCACAGCGCACCGTTCCTTCGCTGCTTGAACATTTTCCACTGCCTCCGCATGTGGACTTTTCTAACCCTTCTAGTCCGTAGGAACCCTTACCTGCGGATTTCAAGTATCTTTATCATTGCCAATCATGGCCTTTTTACAGTGGAATATACGCGGCCTCAGGGGTAATCGGGGTGAGCTTCAGATGTTACTCTCCCAGTTTGCCCCTGTTGGTGTTTGCTTACAGGAACCAAAATTACACTCTGCTGTTATTTCTCACATCTCAGGCTATAATTTGTTGTATTCTTCAGATCCTTTTCCTGATGGGACCTTTAATGAAAGTGCCCTTCTTCTCCGCACTGATATTCCGTACCATCAACTATTTATTCATACTTCGCTGCATTACACAGCAGCCCGTATCCACTTACATAGGTGGTATACGCTCTGTTCTTTATATCTCTCTCCTTCTCGGGCATTATCTATTCCGGATTTTGCCTTCCTTGTTTCGTCATTACCGCCACCGATTCTGTTACTTGGTGATTTTAATGCCCACCATTTCCTCTGGGGAGGGTCTCACTGTGATTCCCGTGGAATTCAGTTAGAGGCTTTTCTTGCCACCCACCCCCTCCATGTTTTAAATACAGGTACTCACACCCATTTTGATCCTCGGACTCATACTCTCTCTTGCATCGATCTCTCAGTTTGCTCTTCCTCCGCCGCATTAGACTTTACTTGGTCTGTTCTCCCGGACTTACATGACAGTGATCATTTCCCAATCATTCTTTCTTCCCCTTCATATTCGCCACCTCTTCGCACCCCACGCTGGCAATTTAATCGGGCAAATTGGAACCTTTACTCACACCTGACTGTTTTTAAAGAGGTTCCTTCTTCGTCCTCCATCGATGAGCTTTTACACCTCTTCTCGTCCTCCGTTTTCACCGCAGCTTCTCATTCTATACCCCAAACTTCGGGCAGGCATTCTCAGAAATGCGTGCCTTGGTGGTCTCCTGCTTGTGCTCGTGCAGTACGTTTGAAACGCGCTGCATGGGGCAGGTACCGGTACAATAGAACCACAGAGCGACTCCTTGATTTTAAACAGAAGCGTGCGATCGCTCGCCGTGTCATCCGTGACGCTAAACGCACTTGCTGGCGAGATTATGTCTCCACCATCACCTCTGCTTCCTCTATGAGTGCAGTCTGGAAAAAAGTACGAAAACTGAGTGGTAAATATTCTCCTGACCCGGCTCCTGTTCTGCGAGTTGCCGGTGTTGATATAGCAAACCCACTAGATGTTGCCAATGAAATTGGCAATCATCTGGTCCGTATTTCTCAGGGACTCCATCTATGCCCCTCATTTCTTTCCTCAAAGTCTGCCAGAGAGTTAGCACCCTTGGACTTTTCTTCTCTCAGAGAAGAACAGTATAATGTGCCTTTTACACTTCAAGAACTGGAGGCAACACTCTCAGCTTGTCGATCATCGGCAGCTGGGCCCGACGACATTCATATTCGTATGCTACAACATTTACATCAGTCAGCCCTTGCAGTCCTATTACGCCTTTACAATCTTATTTGGTCACAAGGAGTTCTTCCACAGCTGTGGAAATCCGCCATTGTTCTCCCTTTCCGCAAACCAGGCACTACGGGACATGAAACCTCCCACTATCGTCCCATTGCTCTTACCAGTGCAGTTTGCAAAGTAATGGAACGTCTAGTAAATAGACGTTTAGTGTGGTATTTAGAGACACACAACAGTCTCTCCACTCGTCAATATGGCTTTCGTAAGGGACGTTCTACCATAGACCCCTTACTGCGCTTGGATACGTATGTTCGTAATGCCTTTGCGAATAACCACTCAGTTATTGCCATATTTTTTGACCTTGAGAAGGCATATGACACAACTTGGAGGTATAATATTTTAGCCCAAGTCCACTCCTTAGGCCTTCGAGGCAATCTACCATCCTTCCTTAAGAACTTTTTAACTGACAGGCATTTCCGTGTTCGGGTTAATAATGTGCTCTCCCCGGACTTTGTCCAAGCTGAAGGTGTCCCCCAGGGATGTGTTCTGAGCACAACACTTTTTCTCCTTGCTATTAATGATTTGGCCTCTAGTCTTCCATCAAATATTTGGTCATCACTCTATGTTGATGACTTCGCTATTGCCTGTGCAGGCGCTGACTGTCACCTCCTTACAGTTTCTCTCCAGCATGCAGTCGACCGTGTTTCCAATTGGGCCACCACACATGGGTTTAAATTTTCCAGCACTAAAACCCACCAAATCACTTTCACTAGACGCTCTGTCATCTCTGATCATCCTTTGTACCTCTATGGCTCACGTATCCCTGAACGTGATACAGTCAAGTTTCTGGGCCTCCTCTTTGATCGTAGGTTATCCTGGAAACCTCACATTACCTCTCTGAAGGCAACTTGTCACAGCCGGCTGAACCTTCTTAAAACCCTTGCTCATCTTTCGTGGGGAGCTGATCGTCGAACCCTCCTTCACCTACATTCCACCCTTATTTTATCGAAACTTGATTATGGTGACCAGATCTATTCAGCGGCATCTCCTGCTACTCTCTCTAGCCTTAACCCCATTCATCACCAAGGATTACGTTTATGCCTTGGTGCTTTTCGCTCTTCCCCTGTCGAAAGCCTCTATGCAGAAGCGAACGTTCCATCCTTATCCGATCGCCGTGATGCCCATTGCCTGCGCTACTATGTACGCTCTCATGATCTCCGCAATCCTTCCATTTATAGAATGGTCACTGATATTAGTAGACATTCTTTATTTGTTCGCCGCCCCTGCTTACTCCGTCCCTTCTCTCTTCGCCTTCATTCGCTCTTGTCTTCTCTTCAACTACCACCTTTCTATGTACATGTAGCATCTCACTTTTCCCTACCCCCCTGGGAAGTTCCAGCTGTTCGAGTCTGTTCTTTCTCCCTCCCTTGCTCGAAAGCCCAACTGTCTACGGTCGCTTCCCGCTCTCTTTTTCTTGACCACTTTCACTCTCATTCTCATGCCATTGCTGTGTACACAGATGGCTCTAAGTCTTCTGACGGCGTAGGATTCGCAGCAGTGTTTCCGGACAGCGTCGTACAAGGGCATTTACTATCTTCAGCTAGTATTTTTACTGCTGAATTATATGCCATCCTTACAGCACTTATCCGTATTGCATCTATGCCTGTGTCATCATTTGTGGTTGTCTCAGACTCCCTTAGTGCTTTACAGGCTATACAAAAATTTGATACACCTCACCCCTTAGTCCTCCGTATCCAACTTTGGCTACGCCGCATCTTTACTAAGCATAAAGATATTGTTTTTTGTTGGGTCCCTGGTCATGTTGACGTACAGGGCAATGAACAGGCAGACACTGCTGCGCGGTCAGCAGTACATGACCTACCAGTTTCTTATAGAGGTATTCCATGTACGGACTATTTTGCTGTAATATCTTCCCACCTTCACACCCGTTGGCAACAACGTTGGTCTACTATGCTCGGCAACAAACTTCAGTCTATTAAACCGAGTATAGGTTACTGGCCGTCTTCTTATCACCAGTGTCGAGGTTGGGAGACTACTCTCTCCCGTCTTCGCATTGGCCATACTCGTCTTACTCATGGATATCTCATGGGGAGGCGTCTTGCTCCTCTCTGTGAGAATTGCCAAGCTCCATTATCAGTCAGCCACATTCTGTTGGACTGCCCACTTTATCAACGAGCACGCAGAATTTACCTCTGTCGTCGTCTTCGCCCCGCTGCTCTCTCTTTACCTTCCCTTCTCGCTGATGGACCCACCTTTCATCCGGACTCTCTCATTGACTTTTTGACAACGACTGACTTACTTCACAAATTCTGATACTTTCAGCCCTTTCTACTTGTATCTCTTGCTACCCTCTACCCCCGTACTATCCCCTGCCCCGCTGTTTTCTGTAACCTGCTGATCATCCCCCCTCCCTTCTGCCATCCAATTCCCTTGCTTCCTTCCCTACCCTGCAGCGCTGTATAGCCCTTGTGGCTTAGCGCTTCTTTTTGATTATAATAATAATAATATGACCCTTATGGGTTTAGCTCTTACCCACAAATATCAATGCAAAAACCCAAGAAGTGAAATAACCACCACCTAATATTTCATGGATATATGAAGATTAAATGGCTCTACTTCCTCCATTTCTATTTTCTTGAGCAATTAGTCCAGAGAGATTACTGATAATAAGGATGAACAATTCTGAGAGGGTTAGGATTATTATTATTATAATCAAGGGGGAAGCGCTAAACCCGGAGGATTATACAGCGCCTGGGGGGGGATGTGGAAGGCATTCAGGCTTAATTCGGGGAACTGGAGAGAGGGTTAGGAAAATGTACATGATATTTTTAATTTTTCATTATGGGAAGCACATCTATTTAAGTAATACTGAATCTTCTTAAGAAGCCATGAGGTGCTCTTGTTCCATGGAACTGGACATATTCCCCTCTTCCTTGGATCAAACCTGAGTCACTCATTCCCCAGGTGCTATAATGACTCAGTGAAGGGGGAATAAAAAAAACTAAAATAAATCAATTATTTAAAGTCATTTAGTTGACCATATTAATGCATAAAAAATGCTAAAATACATTTCTGATATAACATATTAACTATCCCCAATGACATGCAACTCATTTGCCCTTTTTGTTTAATATCAAACTTTTTTTTTTGTCATTAATAGAAATATGCCATGTACTGATCTCTCAAGTGGGAAAGCTTAAGACATTTAACTCTTACAAGTCAGAATGGCCTCATTTATCTCTATAAAGCTAAGAAACACATTAAATGAAGATTCTGTATGTACAGTGTCTACAATGGATACTAAAACCAGAAAACATCAATAAAACAAATTCAACAATGAAGTCAATACCATCTTCAGAACAATAAAAAGACAAATTGGAGATGCAGCTAGACAATTTTTTTGCATCCATCCTGAACCATTATCACTGCAAGTGACTGTAATGATCCAGGATGACCAATACTGTCTAATTTCATCTCCAACTTGTGGGATAACAATTTATGCCTATGCCAGCAAGAAAAAAAAAAAAAAAGGGGGGGGGGACTACAAATCTATTTTTCTATGCTACCTAAAGTAACTGCGCCAGTCTTTGGCTTATTGATGAGGGCTTCCCTGTAAATATAATACCATAATTTGGATTTTAGTGCATCCTCATAAATGTAAGTGCAATAACTTATCTTACTGGTCTCAAAATTAAACTTTACTGTTATTCTGTTGCTAATTCTATAAAACTTGCTTAAAAAATAAAAACATTTGAGCATATTAACAGAATGTTTGAGATTGCCATGCAATAATATATCAAATTTTATCTCAATGGGAGAAGGCTAGTGTGGAAAAAATGAATAAAAGAAAGTACGGACTTTGCAATTATTCAGTTTTTATAAATGAAAAAATGAATAAATTCCACATTAAGTTTATAATTAATTTTATGTTAAAATGAAAGGTTTAGCCTCTTTTTGTGAATATAGTAAGTCAGCTACACTAATATATTTTTAAATTATGTTATAATAGTTTTGTTAGGTAACAGCATCATTGACTGCCCAATATTATTAAAGTATATTGTCAGCTACATTGTCCTCATGAATACAACAGGAAATCTCTCCAACAACCCAGCAGGATGGCTCAATCTATACTATAATTTAAAATGGTACTTCATTTAAACAAGAAGACCCTATTAACTGCAATCATATACAGTGGTCCCTCGATAATCATCGGGCTTGATAGTCGTCCTTTTTAGAAATCGTCGCGTTATTTTCGTCCAAACATTGGCTCGCAAATGGTCGGTTGACTCGCTAATCGTCATTTGTCCTGGACACGTACTCACGGCTCTGAGCCACCTCGGCCTCCCTTCCCAGCCAGTATGCCATTGTTTACCAATGAGCAACGGTCCCCTCACTTGTTCATACGAAATATTTCATAATATTCCATTCATTTTAGTGCTTGCAAGTGCTAAATAAGCTACCATGGCTCCAAAGAAAGCTCCTAGTGCCAAGCCTTTGGTAAAGAAGGTGAGAAATACGACTGAATTTAAGAAAAACATCATTGAACAATACGAAAGTGGCGTACGTTTGGCCGAACTGGCCAGGATGTATAACAAATCCCGTACAACCATATCTTCCATCATGGCCAAGAAAAAGGAAATCAAGGAAGCTGTTGTTGCAAAGGGGGTAAATATGCTGACAAAAATGAGATCACCAGTACTCGAAGATGTTGAGAAGTTATTACTTGTGTGGATATGCAAGAAACAATTAGCAGCAGATAGTCTTATGACGTCGATTATTTGTGAAAAGGTTAGGCAGTTGCATGACGATCTGGTAAAGAAATTGCCTGCAACGAATACTGATAATTGTGAATTTAAGGCCAGCAACGGTTGGTTTGAGAGATTTAAGAGCAGTAGTGGCATACACAGTGAGAGTCCTGGCCCATTTTAGGGAAGTTTTAAAGAGATTCCAGAAACAGCTCTCTGGACACTTTTTTTGCAAGACAGGACTCCAGTGACTCTCAAGCTGGTCCTAGTGGCATTAAGAAACAGAGAAGAGAAGTAACCCCAGAAAAGGACTTGGTACCTGAGGTGTTGATGGAAGGGGATTCCCCTTCCAAACAGTAACTAATCCAATCTCTCTCCTCCTCCAGTCTTCCATCCACTAAGAAGAATCGCCAATAAAGGTAAGTGTTATGCTGTTAATGTTTCATTCATCACGTCCCATTGTATTGTTTATGTACTACATCTATATTTCATGTAAAAAATTTTTTTGTTTTAATACTTCTGGGTGTCAGGAACGGATTAATTGTATTTACATTATTTCTTATGGGGAAAATTGATTCGAAAATAGTCTATTTCGATAATCGTCGCACTTCCAGGAATGGATTAACGACGATAAACAAGGGAGCACTGTACTACATATATGTACTGACTTTTTACACCATGAATTCTGCTTCTATTTTATGGGGGTAGGCCTGACCCTAAAGTGTGATACAAAATTATGGAAAAAATGTAGAAATTCTTAGAAATGGTTTAATAAATTTCTTCTATTTGTGAGCAACATTTTAGTCTTTCAAACTATGTATTTCATTATGGTACTTCCGAGTATCTTTTTTTTTTTTTTTAAGCTAACTGCAAATTTAGATTTATGATGTCACCACTAATGAAATGTCAGGAAAAGACTGCAGGTAATTTTGTATGTATTTATAGCTTTGCATATTTGATACATTAGTATGCAAAACAACCACGGAGGAGTCGTTTTACATCTTTTGTTGCCTGTTCAGAATTTTTGCATACACTAATATACAGTATCATCAAATTTACATACGGGCAACTCTGCCATATGTGTGTACTGAGCCACAACAAGGAATCAAGAGACGTCAGTAGGTGGCTGAACTCTGCAGCATGCTGGGGTGGCAGCTGCCATGAGTTTTTCACTACATTTGTTTAATTTCCAAACTTAATTATAGAACTACCACTTTAATTTTCACTAAGCTGTAGATAAATGACAGTTCTACAAAATAAAGTCAAGACATTATCACTACTGTTTATAATTTTATATGAATTTAAGCAAAAACTTAGGAGTGAATTTTTCTGTGTTATTTTTGGGAATTGAGTATACTAGTTTAAGTGTATGGGAGAATTATTATTGAAATAGTTAAGGGAAAGATAGAGTAAGATTGCAGAGGAACAAGGAAGATTTAGGAAGGAAATGTACAGATCAAGTGTTGTAGCATATGAAAGGAACAGAATTCAGATAAAAGTAAGGAACTTCAGAGGGCTGATGAGGGGTTGTTGAGGTGGAATGGGCATTTCGAGGTTAAAGCAGGATAGGATGACTAAGTTGGTATACAAACGTGGGGGTGGAAGGAGGGATGAGAGTCATCCCAGAAAGGGACGGAATGAGTGGAGATAAATGTTTTTTCTGACTTGACAAATTATTAGAGTTTAAGCATGGTAATATTAGTGAAGGGGTTCATGGAAATTGGTTAGCCAGACTTTAGTTCTGGAGGTGGGAAACATAGTGCTTGCACTCTGAAGGAGGGATGAGGATGCTGTAGTTTGGAGGTTCATCTGAATTGTGGTATCACACTTCTAGTAAGACAGTGACTGAGGATGATTGTATTTCCTCTTTTTTTGGGTTGCCCTACCTTAGTGGGAGACAGCTGACATGTTAAAAAAATGGCCACACATACAAATTGGATCTTATCAAGTCATTTAGGGCATTTAATGATATGTCCCAGCTGGAATGTTGTATGTTGTTCCATTTTTCTGGAAACAGGTAGTGTTTTCTTAGTTTTTAGTTTTCGTATTTTTGCTTTTCAAGCAATATGCCTAAGATTTTTAGAATATGCTGATGGCACTATTACCATTAGATACACGCTAAAAAAATAGGGCTAGGCTAACTAGAAAATTTAAACAGCAGGGGCCTAACCCCCTTATCCACATAGGTTTAGGACTTTTTTGTGGTTATAATAATAATTTGTATCAATAAAATAAAATGGAAGTCGAATATTTGTATCAAGATTAAATAATTTTATATACTTATCTCCTTTAGTCTATAAATGTTGCACGACAGACTACAGTATATTTGTTACATTGCCCTGATGATAATACAGAATATGGTAGGTACCAATGGCAGCTTGAAGGAGCACAAGACTCAGTCTAGATCCATTTTGAGTAAAGCATTAGCTTGTCTATTGTACACCCGTGACTCTCGCATCTTGCTCAGTGCCTGTTTAAAGTCTAGGGATGTTATAGGTCGCAGGGGTTCTGTACTATCTGTGTTCCACCTTTCCTGCTGTGTAGCCAGTTCACTTTCTCCTTGATCAGATCTGCAAGAGATATATTATGGTTACTATAGCAAGGAAGGAAAATGAGAAATTTGAAGAGCCCTTTCATTCGTAGCTCATTAACTTCAATTCAGGCACTAGTCTTGATGCTCTCATTTACACACTCAACATTTGCTTTCTTTTACTAGCTATGGGTTCAACACTATTACTGCATACTCAAGGATGGGTCTGTATTCTGCCTAATTTCCCTCATCTACCACCTTCATCAACTTGTGCTTTGGTTGAATTCTAATAATCATCTGTCCAACCATATTCCTGAGGATCATTCATATTTTCATGTAATCTTCATTCTTCCTCTTCACTTCATATTTACATAAATCACAAATGAAGATAAACAGGAAATATTAACTTTTGTTACCAGGTCATTTATATATGCCAGGAGCAGTACAGGGTCCAACACTAATCCTTGTAGAAATCTCATTGTTAGACTCTCCTACCTTGAAGTTTCATCCCTCGTAGTAACTGCTTTCTACTGCTATATTACCGTATTCCCTTATCCATGCTAATACAGTACTTTTCCTTTTACCCCAGCCTTCTCCAATTTCTTAGGTAGCTTTCTATGCAGGACCACATCACAACCTTCTTAGAGTCTAGCAATTTGAATGCATGTGTAGGGGAAGTCTCAGTTGTGGAAGATAGACTTGCTAAGCATTACACGACTTGTAGTAAAAATCTAAAAACAAATTACAGTATTTTACGGTGAACAAGACGGTCCCGTGTCAAGGGCACCCCCACAATTCCGAATGGCTAAATTTTGAAAAATAAAATAAACAGAACTTTGGCCTCCAGATGCTGGGTAGATTTTCGAGACTTTTGGGGAAAAAATAGTCTTTGATGCCATAAAATATGGCATATTTGGCATTCTCAACCACAATGTACATGCTTATACAGATGTACTGTACTTTTTTTTTTATGCATTAGTGAGGTAAATGGTATATACAAATAAGCATACATGTTCTTTATTTTTATCTTAAATGTTGTTTCTCTGAAAACCTGCTCGTGGCCACCCCATTAATAATTTTCTTCGTTATCTTTTATTTTGCAATAAACTTTGAAGGAAACAATTATGTAGTTCATGGTAACTTACGTGTCATTCAGCAAATGGCGCAGCCTGTATACAGCCGCTGTTCGACACAGCTCTAACAAGTCAGAGCCAGAGAAACTTTCAGTCTGTGTTGCCAGGCTGGAAATGTTAATGTCATCTGCCAAGGACTCATCATGCAGAACCAAGCGTAGGATGTCTTCCCGCTGCTCCAATCCCTGAAAAAATATTCCTCAGAGAGCAGTAGAGGGAAAACAGACCTATTGCAAATAAATAACAAAAAAGGCACAATACCGTGACTGGAACGATACACAAATAACCCGCACATAAAAGAGAGAAGCTTACGGCGACGTTTCGGTCCAACTTTGTAAATGGTCCAAGTTGGACTGAAACGTCGTCCTAAGCTTCTTTTATGTGCGGGTTAGTTGTGTAGACCTATTGCAGTATCTAAGAATCACTCCTATTTTTTATTAACTTTAAATATTTAAAATTAAGAAGAGGAATAGTAGTAGTTGTGACATTTACAGAGCACTTTGAGTAGTTCACTCAGCACTCACAGACAACAAATATACATGATGAAAAACAAACAAAAAAATCAAAGAACAAACACCCAAAACAAATACTATTATACCAAATTAAAACAGCCATTATTAACAGAAGAGTTTCTTATATTTCTAGCTTTGATTTCAATTTTTCTTGAATTAATCCTCAATCCCACTAACTCCAGCTTCACGTTCCGGTACCGCTCACTCACTCTTAACCTTCGCATGACTCTCTTCACAGCGCTGTATGACTTTTATGGGTTTAGTATTTAATTTGATCATAACAATAATTATATTTTTTTTTTTTCAACAAACCCGCCGTATCCTACCAAGGCAGGGTGGCCAAAAAGAAAAACGAAAGTTTCTCTTTTTAAATTTAGTAATTTATACAGGAGAAGGGGTTACTAACCCCTTGCTCCTGGCATTTTAGTCACCTCTTACAACACACATGGCTTACGGAGGAAGAATTCTGCTCCACTTTCCCATGGAGATAAGAGGAAATAAACAAGAACAAGAACTAAAAAGAAAATAGAAGAAAACCCAGAGGGGTGTGTATATATATGTTTGTACATGTATGTGTAGTGTGACCTAAGTGTAAGTAGAAGTAGCAAGAGGTACTTGAAATCTTGCATGTTTATGAGACAGACAAAAGACACCAGAAACCCTACCATCATGTAAAACAATTACAGGCTTTCGTTTTACACTCACTTGGCAGGATGGTAGTACTTCCCTGGGCGGTTGCTGTTTACCAGCCTACTACCTAGAATAATTATAATTCTAGCTACTTAATACTCCCATCTTGTTCTCTGCTTCCTCCTCCTATAGCAGTTCCTTGGATACTAATTCACTTCTATTCACAATATAAAAGAGTAATTTGTTGTTGGGTGAATAAGGAACCTTATATTCAGCATGTCATCCTTTTAAGGACATCAATAACAGGTAAACAGCAAACATCTAGCCCCAAAACTTGAGCCTGTATTATCAATATCTTGAAAATTCATAATGAATGAATGTAACCATTTGATAATTATTGTCACTCAAACCTGTGATCTGGGCTGGTAATGCCACACTAATGGTTCATATCCCAATCACTTCATTGAATGGTGTTATCAAAATTACACTAGATATATACAGTGGTCCCCTGCTTTTCGTAGTTCCCGGCAATCGTAAAATTCACCAATCATAAGAGGTATTTTCGTATGAACATGGACTCGCTTTTCATTGGTTGACTCGCGAGTCGTAGTTCGTCCGGGACGTGTACCCACGGCGTGAGCCAGGGCGGCAGCCAGTCTGGCATTGTTTACCAGTGAGCGAAGGTCCCCTCACGTGCTCCAGCGAAATATTTCATAATATTCCATTTATTTTAGTGCTTGCAAGTACTAAATAAGCTACCATGGCTCCAAAGAAAGCTCCTAGTGCCAAGCCTGTGGCAAAGAAGGTGAGAAATACGATTGAATTTAAGAAAACCATCATTGAACAATATGAAAGTGGTACAAGTGTGGCCGAACTGTCCAGGATGTATAAGAAACCCTACACAACCTTATGTTCCATAGTGGCCAAGAAAAATGAAATAAAGGATGCTGTTGTTGCAAAGGGAGTAACTATGCTGACAAAAATGAGATCACAAGTACTGGAAGAGGTTGAGAAGTTATTATTGGTGTGGATAAATGAGAAACAATTAGCAGGAGATACTCTTATGACTTCGTTTATTTGTGAAAAGGCTAGGCAGTTGCATGAAGATTTGGTAAAGAAATTGCCTGTAAATAGTGGTGAAGTGAGTGAATTTAAGGCCAGCAAAGGCTGGTTTGAGAGATTTAAGAACCGTACTGGCATACACAGTGTGGTAAGGCATGGTGAGGCTGCCAGTTCGGACCACAAGGCGGCTGAAAAATATGTACATGAATTCCAGGAGTACATAGAGGCTGAAGGACTGAAACCTGAACAAGTGTTCAATTGTGACGAAACAGGCCTCTTTTGGAAGAAAATGCCAAAGAGGACCTTCATTACACAAGAGGAAAAGGCAATGCCAGGACACAAGCCTATGAAAGACAGGCTGACGCTAATGTTCTGTGCTAATGCTAGTGGGGATTTCAAAGTGAAGCCATTACTAGTGTACCATTCTGAAAATCCCAGAGTGTTCAGGAAAAACAATGTTATGAAGAGTAAATTGTGTGTGTTTTGGAAATCTAATAGTAAGGCATGGGTCACGAGGGAAATTTTCGTCGAGTGGTTCAATGAAGTGTTTGGCCCTAGTGTGAAGGAGTATCTCCTGGAAAAGAAATTGGATCTCAAGTGCCTGCTAGTAATGGACAATGCACCTGCTCATCCTCCAAACTTGGATGACCTAATTTTCGAGGAGTTTGGGTTCATCACAGTAAAGTTCTTGCCCCCGAATACCACTCCTCTCCTCCAACCCATGGACCAGCAGGTTATTGCAAACTTTAAAAAACTCTACACAAAAGCAATGTTTCACAGGTGCTTGACTGTGACCACAGACACTCACTTGACCCTAAGGGAATTTTGGAGAGAACACTTCAGCATCCTCCACTGCATAACCCTTATAGGTATGGCTTGGGAGGGAGTGACTACCAGGACTTTGAACTCTGCCTGGAGAAAATTGTGGCCAGATTGTGTCGACAAGAGGGATTTTGAAGAATTTGGGACTGACCCTAATGAGCCTATGTCTGTTGTAAAATCAATTGTGGCACTGGGGAGTTCCATGGGGTTGGATGTGAGTTTGGAGGATGTGGAAGAATTGGTGGAAGACCACAATGAAAAGCTAACCACTGAGGAGCTGCAAGAGCTTCAGCAGGAAGAGCAACACATCGCAGCTCAGAATCTTGCTGCAGAGGAGGAGGAAGAGAGATGGAAGGTGCCTTCTTCAGAAATTAAAGAGATTTTTACCATGTGGGGTATGATGGAAAGATTTATGGAGAAACATCACCCTAACAAGGTTGTTGCAAGCCAGGTTGGCAACATGTACAGTGACAAAGTCTTGGGCCATTTTAGGGAAGTGTTAAAGAGACGCCAGAAACAGAGCTCTCTCCACAGTTATTTTGTGAGACAGGACTCCAGTGACTCTCAAGGTGGTCCTAGTGGCATTAAGAAACAGAGAAGAGAAGCAACCCCAGAAAAGCAAATGGTACCTGAGGTGTTGATGGAAGGGGATTCCCCTTCCAAACTATAAACAATCCACTCTCTCTCCTCCTCCAGTCTCCCATACACTAAGAAGAATCTCCAATAAAGGTAAGTGTTATGCTGTAAATGTTTCATTCATCATTTCTCATTGTATTGTTTATGTACTACATGCATATTTCATGTTAAAAAATTTTTTGTTTTAATACTTCTGGGTGTCAGGAACGGATTAATTGTATTTACATTATTTCTTATGGGGGAAATTGATTCGTAAATCGTAAATTTCGTTTATAGTAACGGCTCCAGGAACGGATTAATTATGAACAACGAGGGACCACTGTATTTAGAAAGTTACTGTAAATTATATCTTTTTTTTTTTTTTTGACAAGTAGGCTGTCTCCCACCGAGGCAGGGTGACCCAAAAAGAAAGAAAATCCCCAAAAAGAAAATACTTTCATCATCATTCAATACTTTCACTTCACTCACACATAATCACTGTTTTTGCAGAGGTGCTCAGAACACAACAGTTTAGAAGCATATATGTATAAAGATACACAACATATCCTTCCAAACTGCTAATATCCCGAACCCCTCCTTTAGAGTGCAGGCATTGTACTTCCCACCATTTCCAGGACTCAAGTCCAGCTATATAAAAATAACCGATTTCCCTGAATCCCTTCACTAAATATTACCCTGCTCACACTCCAACAGATCGTCAGGTCCCAAATACCATTCGTCTCCATTCACCCCTATTGAACACGCTCATGCACGCCTGCTGGAAGTCCAAGCCCCTCGCCCACAAAACCTCCCTTACCCCTTCCTTCCAACCTTTTCGAGGACGACCCCTACCCCGCCTTCCCCTACAGATTTAAATGCTCTCCATGTCATTCTACTTTGATCCATTCTCTCTAAAATTATATCTATATGAACCTATAAATATTTAAGAGGTACAGAAAGCAAAATATGACTTTCAGTAAGAAGAGCTATTACAACCAGGGAATATAATTAACAAAGGGTAATAAAAAAATTTCAATACACCTATCAGGGGTTAATATTAGGAAATGTTCATTACCCTAAAGGTGTTCAGATATCTGGAATTATCTTCCAAATACATTTCTTAATTAAGAAATCATGTTTTCCTTCAAAATCAGGTAGGCTAAATTTTGGCAAACTCAAATTACACTATTTGAATGTAACCTGACTTCATCCAGAAAAAACTTGTACTGTGATCAATATCATTAGGGCTAAAGCTGCACTGATTATGGCTTCATCCAGAACATGTTGTAATATTTTTATGGCGAGAGCAGCAGTCATGCAAACGAGCCTCAGGTTATAGCTGAATTTCCATCTCAATACCATGGAAAACTACTACTCTTAAATTAATTATTAATAGTACAATGAGAAAATTATAATTTGGAGACAAAAGAAGTGTAAATTGCAACCAGTATAAGACATGTTGTAATAATGTTGGTAAAAGGACACATGCAACATTTTATTGTAGCAATGTTTCATTTCCCAGGACAAAGCTCTCCTGGAGCGTGAAACTTTGCAAGAACAAACTGTCACATTAGTTGAACATGTGTCCTTTTATCTAACAGTATACAACATGTTTAAATCCTATAGTCATTGTATTTTTCCAGCTAAGAGGATGTTCTAGTTAACTGGGAAATACACCAGCCTGTATGTGTAACTCTGTCAGAGGTTTCAACAGCATAATGTGAAACATGTTGAGTCACAGCATAGTACTAATAAGATCCTAATAGAGCATAGTACTAATAGGATCCTAATACAGCATAGTACTAATAGGATCCTAATACAGCATAGTACTAATAGGATCCTAATACAGCATAGTACTAATAGGATCCTAATACAGCATAGTACTAATAGGATCCTAATACAGCATAGTACTAATAGGATCCTAATACAGCATAGTACTAATAGGATCCTAATACAGCATAGTACTAATAGGATCCTAATACAGCATAGTACTAATAGGATCCTAATACAGCATAGTACTAATAGGATCCTAATCATAAGCCACAAACTGTATCACAATGGTTTTGTTTCCTCTAAGGAACAAGCAGTGCCATCGGCTGATGGAGCAGCATATTGGCCGAAGTTTCAGCTTCCACAGGGACAGAACCAGATTGATGTCAAAGAGAAAAGTGAGAGATAGCAAACTATGGTTTGTTAAGAAAAATGCTGGAAACAATGAATTTGCAGAGAAATATGGATATTAAGCCACTAACTGGTAGAGGAATGTGGAAAGCAGCCGGCATGCGGCGAAGTATAGCACGATCCACATCTTGTGGTCTGTTAGTGGCACCCATAACTATGACACAGCGACTATGGTCAGTGGCCAGGCCATCCCACTGCTGCAAGAACTGTGCTTTCATCATGGCTGTGGCTTCATGATCACCAGAAGCACGCACACGTAAGAACGAGTCTGTAATGAAGGTAGATAATAAATCTTAGTTATGAGCATTTTACTTAAAGAAAAATTTAGCATTTTAGTACAACTTTAACCTAACAATCATCAATTTATATAAATTGCTGGTTAACCAGTGTACTTAATTAACATTTTATTAATTAAACACTTTTACCAATTTCATCAATAAATATGATGCAGGGTTGAATCTTTGATGCCAGGGAGAACACTGCCGAAGAGAGTTTCTGAGACTCTCCATACCATTTGTCTGTCAACGATGCAACATCTAGGTTGATGAAACGAGAACCAGCTTCCTTTGCAACAGCACGAGCCAAGAGTGTCTTGCCACAGCCTGGAGGACCATGTAATAACACACCTGAAATCAACATCAAAATGTTTGGTTCTAAAATAATACAGGTTCAGAAGATAAATTACAACATTTAGAGAGAATAATTTTTTGGGGGATGTGAAGGAATTCAGGGAAACTGGTTAGCCGGACTTGAGCCCTGGAGGTGGGAAGTACGGTGTGTGCACTCTAAAGGAGGGGTTTGGGATATTTGCTGTTTGGAGGGACATCTAAACTGTCTCTCTGGCAGTACAGCAATAGTGTGAATGATGGTGAAAGTTTCTTTTTTTTTGGGGTTACTCTGCCTCAGTGGGAAACAGCCAGTACGTTAAAAAAAAGGACATCTTAAGTATAACACATACGACTTTGAACAGCATTTCCAGTTGTACAAAAGGTTCAGTATTTTTGGCAATACACAGCAAACAATTCCCAGCCTAATGCAAGGTCTTAAAATAAACACTTCTGAGTCTTGTGTTCATAAATATGAGCATCTCTTTTATAGTTTTACTTTCAGGCAATGTCCTCCCAATACCAATGCCTCTTTTTCCCTCTATCACGTCTTCCATGTAGCACTGAATGACCCTTACTGGTATGGAACTTCCCATAAACATAATCTGACTGATTCAGGGCACAGACTTGTGGAATGAAAGAACAAAATATAAACAGCAGCTGCAAGATGTGTTACAAAGTTTCAGGGAGGAAACAGTTGCTGTTAAATCATGAATGTATATTCCGTACAGAGACTGAGAGAAGTGATCTTGGAATGGAAAGCAAGAATGATGAAAACATCTAGAAGAAGGGCTTACATTGTATTCAGTCTGGCATATATTGTAGGTTATGTGAGAAAGAACTGTGCCACATAAGTGACCAACCCTCTGTAAATTAACAAATATGTGAAGCTGACAATAATAAAGTGTACATAAAAGGGGAGCAAAATTAAAGACACATGAAGAAAAAAGACATCAGAAATTTGTGATGAGATGAATACTGCTGAGCAATGAACTACATGCAGGAGAGGCACTCCAAGAGCTCTCTCTACTTGCCAGTGAACTACATACATATACAAAATTAGTTATGTAACACAGAAATAAGTCCAGAAGAAAAAAAGACAATACTAATCTAAGTTGTATACATTTTAAGAACTATAAGGAAGATTTAAAAAATGAAGAGAGGCCATCGTTTTCACTGGAATTCAAAAACATTACATTAAACAGAGCTTCTGACCCCCCCATAAAGCACCATTAACGTTAATACCTTTGGGTGGCTGAATAAGCCTGGATGCTTGTAGGCGATTTCTCTGCTGTATGGGCAATATGAGTGTTTCTCGCAACTCACGAATGACAGATGAGAGGCCTGCCACATCTTTCCACGACGTGGACATTTGTGTCGGCTCCACTAGTTGACTTGCAATCATCATCTCATACTCGTTAAACTGAAAACACATTCATATTCAGTAAATCCAGAGGCCCTTGGCAAGTATTTCTGGGCTTCATTTTAACAGAGAATGTTAATTCTCATACAAACATTATAAAAATACTTAAGTGTTATACCACAAGAGGCAACAATTTTTACAGGATAAAATAAATGCTGCACTAAGGGTGTGGCCACAGGTGACATTATGAAGAATCACGGTACACATTAAGGTGTTAGGATCAGATGTTCACAATTTCAAAGACTTTAATTACCTTTAAAATAATCCCAGCATTTTACCCAACTTTTGAAACTATTACATTACACAAGCAAGGGCTTTTATCAACAACAAAATTTATATTGCATAGCACTTTTTTCTGTTTAATAAGCTGTGAGTATAATTACTGTAGGCACAAGACAGTCTACCTTATGAAAGTTTTCTGCTGAATTTAACCTCCACTGACTATCACTCTAAACAACAGCCATTACTCACCGATAGTTTCTCCTTAATACCAAGTCTCTGCATCACTTCCTGAGCCTGAAAATATTAATTTCTTATGAATGCCAATCCATAAATGCTATACATATAATGTACAGTAAAAGTTTGGTAAGTTGTAATACAGAAAATCAGCATGTTACACAGAAACAAAACAAGGAAAATGGCTGAATATTTAAAGCTGTACGTAACAGCCTGATAACCCCTGGTTATCAGTAAACAGATATTAGGACATTAACACAGTTCTTGGTCAGCAAAGCCTTGTATGCAGAACTCGAGGATATGGGAAGTGAAGTGTACTATACTTCTTAATACAGTACTAACATACAGACAAATTCCTTTATTCTAGCACTGTAAATATCATATTCTCCATCAGACTGATATCCCTCAAATGCAACACTTCAACCTTCTTGTACAACTACAAACACTCCTCCAATTTGTAACACATTATATCAACACTTTCACATTTTATCTGCTAGTGCTACTGTAGTTAATATTAATGCAATAAATCTAACCTTCCTTTTGGCATCTTTCTTCTGTTTAGCTGTGGGGTCCATAGCAGACACTAAAACTTTCACTGTTAAGTATGATGCAGCAGTGGCAAAGGCCAGACGCACCAGCAGGGACAGTACCTCCCCGCGAGTCAGCTCCCCTCCTTCCATGCCAGAAAGGCGTGATGTCAGAAGTCGCAACACCATCAACAACACGCAGTCTAACCGTCCTTCTCTATAGTACCAGTATACTGAATTTCAGTACATTAAATTCTGTGTGAGAATAAATTATTTCATAGTTCCATAATGAAAACATTAGTAATTTAAATAACTTCTAATGTGTGAGCTGACGGTACTTCTGCAACACTATTATGCAACACAAACAGGACTCTATAAATGAGCATAATTCTGCTCTTGCAAATGCATACAGGTAATAAGAAATAAATAATTACTCACACAGGTAAAGCATAAAGATGAATTACTGAAAAAGAATTCCAATCATAAATAAAAAGGAAGGCTAAAAGAGCATGTTAAATAAGACCTAACCAAGGAGAAAAAATATAAATACAGTAAAAGATTATACAGTATTGTGTATAAAAACATGGCAAAGTAGATTTTATATTTTAGCTCAAAAAACAAATAAAATAGCATATGAACTTTACCCAATAAAATATGTCTATCCAGCTATTTTAGGAGACAATGTTAGGTTTCGTAACGATGATGGAGCTCAGCGACAAGTTAGTTCTTGATACAACAACCTGCCAGAAAACAAAATCTGTAGGTTCCTTTTTCTCAATAAATATTATCTCTAGGTCTACAGCACAAACTACCACATCTTAAATGGTAAATTTCTATTATTATACTGTACTTGGCATAGTGTGTGGTCATTTTAACAATTTTGTAATACCCCATAAAAAATTATTGGACATGATGATAACCAATTTAGTCATGCAAATTCCAATAAAACAAATAAACTATAGTGAGCACCTTCGTAGTTGTAGTAATAGCGACTGGCACTACTGTCATGGTAAGGAGAGAATAATAATATCTTACCTACTTAAAACATTCTAATATCATTTAACCAAATAGAACAAAATGAAAAAACATATCGTGGGCCACAATGAAAGTCACTTTTTTCAACTTTTTCAGGTTATCCTGGTGGGTAATTTACATATTTGACTAGGTATAATAACTGTACTTATGTACCTGTACCTAAATACTGTCTGAGGTAATGGCACCTTACAAAGTTATTCAGGACAATAAATCCCAAAATCCGTCATAAGATGAATATATGATGAATGAACAACTAAAGTGTAATGAACACTACATCAATGTTCAATAAAGACTCACAGAGACAGAAACTCAGGAGATTAATTGATCTGTATATTTCGACCCCTACTGAGGTTCTCTTCAGCAGAGGATCCCAGATGGACCAAAATGGAAATCAAGAACTGACTTTTTTGGGTTATCCTGGGTAATTTACACTATGTATGGTAACTGCACTAATATGTACCTGTGTCTAAATAAGCTTATTTATTTATATAGAACAATTAATATCCTGAGTTTTTGTCTCCATGTGGATTATCGAGCAAAAGATGAATGGGTAACCGTACATCAAGAGATTATACAGTGCCTGAGACACGAAAAATCAATCAAGTTTGAGCCGATTATTATTATTATTATAATCAAGGGGGAAGCGCTAAACCCAGAGGATTATACAGCGCCTGGGGGGGGAGGGATGTGGAAGGCATTCAGGCTTAATTCGGGGAACTGGAGCACAGATCCAATTCCCTAAATCAAGAGCCCCTCACCAACATCAAGGAACCTTCCTTGAGGGGAAGTTTGAGCCGAGGACAGTGAGGAATGCCTGCTCCACCTCCCTGGATGAAGAGCCGTTCACCAGCAGAGAATCAGACCGTCGTCTACACCCGACTCCTCACATTACCTCAGCTGTCATGGCGCTCCTCTCTCTCCTGCTACTACTTTCTCAAGCTCAGTCATTATTACAGGTTCCTCTCCTCTCTACCCTACACACACAACTTAAAAATAATGAGACAAACAGTGAAAAAAGTAAGTATAAAGAGAAACAAAACTTCATGACTTACGTCAGCCGGATGTAAACAATGGCGGCCATGTTCTTGTATACTAACGTTCCTTTACCTTTAATAATAAATAATAATAATAATAATAAATAATAATAATAATAAATAATAATAATAATAATAAATAATAATAATAATATAGTAATATTAATAAGAGTAACACTAATAATAGTAAAATAATAATCTACCTGGAGTCTACCTGGAAGGTTGCCACATTAATGTTAATTAATACATTTGTTAACTCTTAATAAGTGGCTAGACAGATATGCATGTGTGTAAATAAGACGCTTGTATTAGGGGGAAAAAATCACTCGAGTGGCCAAGCTTCCAGAAGCTTGAATTTTCCTGGTTTGCAATGTTGGTGTGTTGCATGGTGTTTATTGTGTTGGTATTTACCAACACTTGGATCAAGGAACCTCCCTGGAGGAGCCTTGGATCAAGGAGCCTCCCTGGATGAGTCTTGGATCAAGGAACCTCCCTGGAGGAGCCTTGGATCAAGGAACCTCCCTGGAGGAGCCTTGCATCAAGGAGCCTCCCTGGATGAGTCTTGGATCAAGGAACCTCCCTGGAGGAGCCTTGGATCAAGGAACCTCCCTGGAGGAGCCTTGGATCAAGGAACCTCCCTGGAGGAGCCTTGGATCAAGGAACCTCCCTGGAGGAGCCTTGGATCAAGGAACCTCCCTGGAGGAGACTTGGGTCAAGGAACCTCCCTGGAGGAGCCTTGGATCAAGGAGCCTCCCTGGAGGAGCCTTGTATCAAGAGACCATAACTAACATCAAGGAACCTCCCTGGAGGAGCCTTGTATCAAGAGACCATAACTAACATCAAGGAACCTCCCTGGAGGAGCCTTGTATCAAGAGACCATAACTAACATCAAGGAACCTCCCTGGAGAAGCCTTGTATCAAGAGACCATAACTAACATCAAGGAACCTCCCTGGAGGAGCCTTGTATCAAGAGACCATAACTAACATCAAGGAACCTCCCTGGAGAAGCCTTGTATCAAGAGACCATAACTAACATCAAGGAACCTCCCTGGAGAAGCCTTGGATCAACACCATAACCAACATCAAGGAACTTCACTGGAGGAGCCCTGGATCAAGACACCAAAACCAGCATCAAGGAACCTCCCTTTTCTTCAACCTCAGTTATCACGGCTCTCACTTCTACGTCAACCTCAGTTATCACGGCTCTCTCTTCTACGTCAACCTCAGTTATCACGGCTCTCACTTCTACGTCAACCTCAGTTATCACGGCTCTCACTTCTACGTCAACCTCAGTTATCACGGCTCTCACTTCTACGTCAACCTCAGTTATCACGGCTCTCACTTCTACGTCACCCTCAGTTATCACGGCTCTCACTTCTACGTCAACCTCAGTTATCACGGCTCTCACTTCTACGTCAACCTCAGTTATCACGGCTCTCACTTCTACGTCAACCTCAGTTATCACGGCTCTCACTTCTACGTCAACCTCAGTTATCACGGCTCTCACTTCTACGTCAACCTCAGTTATCACGGCTCTCACTTCTACGTCAACCTCAGTTATCACGGCTCTCACTTCTACGTCAACCTCGGTTATCACGGCTCTCTTCTACGTCAACCTCAGTTATCACGGCTCTCTTCTACGTCAACCTCGGTTATCACGGCTCTCTTCTACGTCAACCTCAGTTATCACGGCTCTCACTTCTACGTCAACCTCAGTTATCACGGCTCTCACTTCTACCCACAAAATACTCATCAAAAAAGCAATAAGAGAGACAGCAACGGCCCAGCCACACTCCGCCAGACATCAACAATGGCCGCCTCGAAGACTCTTACTCAAAAAAAAAAAAAAAAAAAAAAATGGCAAAAAAAAAAAAATTCTTACTTTTTTTTGGATTTTTATTGATATGATGTTAAGGCAAATATATTTATTTACGGATAAATTTCTGGCTTTTACTAATGATTACTTTTTTTCTGCCTGGAGTATACCTGGAGAAGATTTCGGGGGTCATCGCCCCCTCGGCCCGGTCTGATAATATAATAGTACTTGAATAACAAAAAAAAAAAAAAAGGCACAATACCCTGTCTGGAACGATACACAAAAAACTGTCTTCCCTAACTTCCAACTTAACAGTCGCCGTCTGGTTGAATCCTCCCTAATACACAACTTTCCTAGTATGAATCTTAGTCGTGGCTTCGTCTCTGTAGATGTCTTCCTCTCCCACTACATTGTAAAACGTTCCAAACTTCACAACACCCGTGACTTAACCTGATTCCTCATTTTTTCTTCTTCTCCCTCTTTCCATTTCCTCTTTCCTTTTTTCTCTTCTGAGTTGTCTTTCTTCCTTCTGTTTTGTGTTTCTGTTCCTTCTTTATTTTATTTCATTATTTTCCCCTCCCCCCACCTCTGTGTTCTTGCTCTCCCTCTGTGGGCACCTAGCTCCCTTGTGGGCACCTAGCTCCCTTGTGGGCACCTAGCTCCCTTGTGGGCACCTAGCTCCCTTGTGGGCACCTAGCTCCCTTGTGGGCACCTAGCTCCCTTGTGGGCTAGGTACCTAGCTCCCTTGCACTGCTCCCCTTTCTTTGTATTTGACTGGTTCCTCGTCCTTACTTCCCCATTTTTACTTCCATCTCCACCACTACTACTACTACCACTACTACTACTACTATTACTATTACTACTACCTCTTCCTGCCTATATATACCCGTCCTGCTCTACTTCTCGTTAGTGTGACTTTGTAAAAGGTCCAAATCGGACCGAAACGTCGTCGTAAGCTCCTCTCTTCTATGTGCGGGTTATTTGTGTATAGTAGTACTTGTATTAAAATTTTTCAGCATCAGTACAAAGGGTTGGAGGCAGAGTTTCGGGAACGTCATGGGCGTCACTCTCAGCCACAGTGGTGAGGCGGGACCTGCCAGGCTGAAGTGCAGGCTAAGTAAAATGACACAAATGCAACTCATGTGACATTTTATTGTGGCAACGTTTCGCTCTCCAGGAGCTTTATCAAGCCTTTACAAACAATACCTCTAGCATTACTACCTCTAGTATTACACCTCACTCTAAGACTGTATATACCGTGTGTGTCCATGTATTGTTTGCAACGACTTGATGAAGCTCCTGGAGAGCGAAACGCTGCCACAATGTCACATTACTTGCATTTATATCCTTTTACTTAACATATTGTTGGTAATTCTACCAATATTAATACAAAGTGCAGGTTGTCTCCAGGATCAAGATGAGACTAAGACACCTTCCTGCTTTCTCAGCCTGACGGTAGTTCGTAGGAAGTGTTTTTGTGTCCCAGTGCCACCAACCATGAATTATTTACTCTTGTTTCACTTCCTCAAATGACAACCATCGTGTGTGTATGTATAGGAAATGAGCCTCTAATAAATGCTAAACAATAAGTTTATGAATGGAAGCTAGTAAATAGGCCTATATAGCAAAGACTAAAGAATGGGGCTATAAATACAGGCTAGCAAATGAGCCTATAAACAAAAACTAAAGAATGAGTCTATCCAGGCTAGCTATTGAGCCTATAAACAAAAACTAAAGAATGAGTCTATTCAGGCTAGCTATTGAGCCTATAAACAAAAACTAAAGAATGAGTCTATTCAGGCTAGCTAATGAGCCTATAAACAAAAACTAAAGAACGAGCCCATTAATTCAGGCTAGCAAATGATCCTATAAAGACATAACTTTCGGATGGGGAACATAACAAGTTATCCACTTACTACTAAGCTGCCCACGCAATAACATTCACCCGCTAAGAGGAGCTGTAACATTTACAAATTAACCCATTCTCGAAACACAATAAGTGTCAGGGGCCCAAGACTGTTCAACTGTCTCCCAGCATAAATAAGGGGGATTACCAACAGACCTCTGGCTGTCTTCAAGAAGGCACTGGACAGCCCATCCGGGCTGTAGTTCGTGCGTCGGTTTGCGCGCGGCCAGCAGTAACAGCCTGGTTGATCAGGCCCTGATCCACCACGAGGCCTGGTCATGGACCGGGCCGCAGGGCGCTGACCGCTGAAATCATCTCTAGGTATACTCCAGGATGTTAGCACCACCACACAGGGTGTCAGCACCACCACAGGCTGTCAGGACTACCACAGGCTGTCAGCACCACCACACAGGGTGTCAGCACCACCACAGGCTGTCAGCACCACCACAGGCTGTCAGGACTACCACCACAGGCTGTCAGCACCACTACACAGGCTGTCAGCACCACCACACAGGCTGTCAGCAGCACCACACAGGGTGTCAAGTGTTTTATTGTATTTTAAACAACAGAACACAATAAGGGTAAGATGCTATATGCGTTGATAGTTACAAATGTTGGCGTCCTCAGCGTGGTTAATTGGGTTTCAAATCTATCTACTACACGGAGGTTAAGGGTGGATATCACCTGTACATCACCTGTCAAGGATGCTTCTCTACACTGAATATTAATCAAAGTTAACTCTAAAAAAATGAAATTCAAAGAGGTGAACTTCTCCAGGCTGAGGGACTGACCATCTCAAATACTCTTCCTCCAAGGTTGAAGGATTGATTACATCATCTGTATTTTCACTGAAAAAGCCTACTGTGTAGGCGATACGTTTCAATAATAAAGAAATCCAACTGTTGCACGTGTGTCTTAATCATCAACATAACCTGTACTTAAGAGACAAACTTGAGACGTGTCGGTCTGGCTTAGACCGAAGTGTTGTACGTGACTTATTAATGGTCCAAGTGGGTCCGAAACGTAGCCGTACGTTTCAGTCTCCTAAATGCAGGTTATCTGTGCATTCTCACTGTTGTACACAGACATACACCTCACGGTGTGTATATCCTTGTCCAGTGTTGGTAATATAATATGTGAGAGGCGGAGCATGGTGGGCAGGGGGCGTGATCATCCACCAATCAATAGACTTAACAAAAGGCAGCCACGCCATTGGCTGCCTTCACGCCTCCTCTCTGCTGATATCACTCCCCCACGCCATATATACTGCTATTTACAAACATTCTGGGCCCCAAGGAGAAATTTTGCAAGGTGGAACAAGACTGCTTTGGGGTCCCTGGGGGCAGGCTGAGGGCCCCTAATCTAAATAAATTTTTACATATTTTTTACGTATTTCTTTTAGTTTAATATGTTTATTATGCACCCCATACCCATCCTGTGGGCGGTAGTCACCACATACCCATCCTGTGGGCGGTAGTCACCACATACCCATCCTGTGGGCGGTAGTCACCACATACCCATCCTGTGGGCGGTAGTCACCACATACCCATCCTGTGGGCGGTAGTCACCACATACCCATCCTGTGGGCGGTAGTCACCACATACCCATCCTGTGGGCGGTAGTCACCACATACCCATCCTGTGGGCGGTAGTCACCACATACCCATCCTGTGGGCGGTAGTCAAAAGATTACAGAGGTACATAATTGGTCCAGGGACTGGACTCCAAAGTTTTGATAGCTGAGCAAGTTACAGAGGTAATGAACTCACGATTTACAAAGGTAATGAACTCACAATTTACAAAGGTAATGAACACCAGGTAGGTCTGGTCACAATCATGACAAGTTACAAAGGTATTTACAGATTACAGAGGTACGTAATGGGTCCAGGGACTGGGCCCCCAAAGTTTTGATACCTGAACTAGGTACAAACGTAATGAGAAGTCAAGTTACAAAGGTTCTTTTTCTCTATTTTTTTGAGTTTGGAACGAGTCGGACCACAGACTGACAACATGCTCATTGCAGAAGCCAGATAAAGATATGTGAAAATAAGAAAGAGGTATTAATGTGCAATTTTCACAAATTCCATCACATACTGAAATACTTCCTGATGGTAGAGTTGGTAAGTTAGCCAAAGTACCCTGAAGGAAAATATAGAATAGAACTTGGGTATATATGTGTCTAGCATTAGGATTAGTATTAGGAGAGATGTACATAATGAAAATAAATAGGTGGAGTACAGTTAGAAGCCTGAGATCTATCACTCTGATAACTTGAACGTAAAATAAGAATGTTGATAGAGGAACTTGCAAGGTGAAAACCGATGTTAAAGTAGCCTGCCTTAGGCTTGGTTAAAATTACTTCTGACAGCTTGACATACAGACTGACAGATGTAGCCTGGCTTAGGTTTGGTTAAAATTACTTCTGACAGCTTGACATACAGACTGACAGATGTAGCCTGGCTTAGGCTTGGTTAAAATTACTTCTGACAGCTTGACATACAGACTGACAGATGTAGCCTGGCTTAGGTTTGGTTAAAATTACTTCTGACAGCTTGACATACAGACTGAAAGATGTAGCCTGGCTTAGGCTTGGTTAAAATTACTTCTGACAGCTTGACATACAGACTGACAGATGTAGCCTGGCTTAGGCTTGGTTAAAATTACTTCTGACAGCTTGACATACAGACTGAAAGATGTAGCCTGGCTTAGGCTTGGTTAAAATTACTTCTGACAGCTTGACATACAGACTGAAAGATGTAGCCTGGCTTAGGCTTGGTTAAAATTACTTCTGACAGCTTGACATACAGACTGAAAGATGTAGCCTGCCTTAGGCTTGGTTAAAATTACTTCTGACAGCTTGACATACAGACTGAAAGATGTAGCCTGGCTTAGGCTTGCGTGTAAGTGCAGCACTTCTAATAGTGTGGTACACACAGGATGCAGTAGCCAAACTAAGGTTTGCTTACTAATACCTTGTTATTTCGATACACACACACACACATAATGATCAAACTACTTACAAAGTTTGTTTACCCCTTGTGGTCACCTTCCTTAACATTATGAGCTAGATTATCCAATTGTTGAGGAATATACAGATACAGTATATGTCAAGGTTCTTATTAATGAAAATAAGATACCAGTCATATTTTTCCAAAATCCTAAATTTGATTACAACAGATAAGACAATGTAGATATCAACACAGATGCACTCCTGTATATACGATAAGAATTTGTCATGTTCACTTTGAATTTAATCTTTATTTTAGTTCTTGAAGCATTTTTGATTACTGTTGCATGGGAAAAATCAGTTTTAATGCCCCTCATACAACATATAACGGAGATTCACTATATCTACAATTACATTTATGTACATTATATCTACAAGCACAGTATGTTGACAATGGTATTGGCGAAACGTGTCAACAATAAAGATACCCAGGTAGTGCCCATGAGTGTGTATATATGGTTGTTAGAGCGGCTTGATGGACAATATGGCTGCCAGGATATTGGCTAGAAACTGGTAACATCACAGTGATGTCAAGAACGTACCAGTGATGTAGTCAGTGGAGTTGCCCTGACGAAGGCACCAACAACAACGTTTGTTGTATCGGTTTTATCAGTGAATAACTACATACTGAACCGGTTATCATGCTAATGACACTCAAGTTAGTAGAGTGGGCCAGACTCCATCATTACCGAGACAGTGCCATCACTGATGGCACTGGACTCGTATAATGGCTCAAACACGTTCATTATTGCAGCAAAGTATAGATATTAAATATTCCAGAAAGGAATTAATGTACAGTTGGTAAGGATGATATCACATAGTGATTATTTGCTATAAAATCAACCTGGTATATTAGTTAAAAGTCTTTGTAAGAAGACGTCAAATATCTTTTAGTTAAGCGTAAGAAATAATGTTAGTAGAGGATTTAGTAATGAATCTGAGTGTTGAAAGTGAAGGTAGGAAAGTAACATCTATAACCCACTATAATACTACCATGCAGTTAGAAGCCTGATAGATCTATAACCCACTATAATACTACCATGCAGTTAGAAGCCTGATAGATCTATAACCCACAATAACAATACTACCATGCAGTTAGAAGCCTGATAGATCTATAACCCACTATAATACTACCATGCAGTTAGAAGCCTGATAGATCTATAACCCACTATAATACTACCATGCAGTTAGAAGCCTGATAGATCTATAACCCACTATAATACTACCATGCAGTTAGAAGCCTGATAGATCTATAACCCACTATAATACTACCATGCAGTTAGAAGCCTGATAGATCTATAACCCACTATAATACTACCATGCAGTTAGAAGCCTGATAGATCTATAACCCACTATAATACTACCATGCAGTTAGAAGCTTGATAGATCTATAACCCACTATAACAATACTACCATGCAGTTAGAAGCCTGATAGATCTATAACCCACTATAACAATACTACCATGCAGTTAGAAGCCTGATAGATCTATAACCCACTATAACAATACTGTCATGCAGTTAGAAGCCTGATAGATCTATAACCCACTATAACAATACTACCATGCAGTTAGAAGCCTGATAGATCTATAACCCACTATAATACTACCATGCAGTTAGAAGCCTGATAGATCTATAACCCACTATAATACTACCATGCAGTTAGAAGCCTGATAGATCTATAACCCACTATAATACTACCATGCAGTTAGAAGCCTGATAGATCTATAACCCACTATAATACTACCATGCAGTTAGAAGCCTGATAGATCTATAACCCACTATAATACTACCATGCAGTTAGAAGCTTGATAGATCTATAACCCACTATAACAATACTACCATGCAGTTAGAAGCCTGATAGATCTATAACCCACTATAACAATACTACCATGCAGTTAGAAGCCTGATAGATCTATAACCCACTATAACAATACTGTCATGCAGTTAGAAGCCTGATAGATCTATAACCCACTATAACAATACTACCATGCAGTTAGAAGCCTGATAGATCTATAACCCACTATAATACTACCATGCAGTTAGAAGCCTGATAGATCTATAACCCACTATAATACTACCATGCAGTTAGAAGCCTGATAGATCTATAACCCACTATAACAATACTACCATGCAGTTAGAAGCCTGATAGATCTATAACCCACTATAATACTACCATGCAGTTAGAAGCCTGATAGATCTATAACCCACTATAATACTACCATGCAGTTAGAAGCTTGATAGATCTATAACCCACTATAATACTACCATGCAGTTAGAAGCCTGATAGATCTATAACCCACTATAATACTACCATGCAGTTAGAAGCCTGATAGATCTATAACCCACTATAATACTACCATGCAGTTAGAAGCTTGATAGATCTATAACCCACTATAATACTACCATGCAGTTAGAAGCCTGATAGATCTATAACCCACTATAACAATACTACCATGCAGTTAGAAGCTTGATAGATCTATAACCCACTATAACAATACTACCATGCAGTTAGAAGCTTGATAGATCTATAACCCACTATAATACTACCATGCAGTTAGAAGCCTGATAGATCTATAACCCACTATAATACTACCATGCAGTTAGAAGCCTGATAGATCTATAACCCACTATAATACTACCATGCAGTTAGAAGCTTGATAGATCTATAACCCACTATAATACTACCATGCAGTTAGAAGCCTGATAGATCTATAACCCACTATAATACTACCATGCAGTTAGAAGCCTGATAGATCTATAACCCACTATAATACTACCATGCAGTTAGAAGCTTGATAGATCTATAACCCACTATAATACTACCATGCAGTTAGAAGCCTGATAGATCTATAACCCACTATAACAATACTACCATGCAGTTAGAAGCTTGATAGATCTATAACCCACTATAACAATACTACCATGCAGTTAGAAGCTTGATAGATCTATAACCCACTATAATACTACCATGCAGTTAGAAGCCTGATAGATCTATAACCCACTATAACAATACTACCATGCAGTTAGAAGCTTGATAGATCTATGATTACATGATCATAAATAAGGATATTTACACGAGCTTCCGGTGTAAACAGTGAGGTAGTAACCAGGCTCAGACTTGGTTGCCAGTACTTCTGGCAGGTTGTTATATACACCGGTGATGATTAAATGCCGGTAAGTGTCTTTAATACCGCCCCCACTCGGTAGCAGCCCCAGTAACGGCCCCAGTAGCACCCCAGGAATGCTCTAGTAGCATAACAGTAGCAGCACCAGTAACATCCAAGAAGTAGGCCCTGAGACGTCCAATAACTCCACAAGCTACATCCCTGTAGCAGAGCCAGTAGCACCCCAGTAACGGCCCCAGTAACGGCCCCAGTAACGGCCCCAGTAACGGCCCCAGTAGCACCCCCAGTAGCACCCCAGTAGTGGACCGGTGGTAACAGTGGACAGCGATAGTGACAAATGTGAGAACCATGACTAAGATGATTGAGAAGGGGTTGTTGGGAGGGGAAGGGGAGGGAAAGGGGGACATAAGAGGATGACAGGGGGGAAGGGATGCTTTTAATGGTGTCGAAGGGGGGTTATTGGTAGGGAGGGATAAAGGGGGGTCTTGAAAGGGTATTGAGGGGTGAGGGAGGGATAAAGGGGGGTCTTGAAAGGGTATTGAGGGGAAAGGGAGGGATAAAGAGGGTATTGGGAGGAAAGGGAGGGAAGAGTTAAGGTGGTGGAAGTTGTGAACGGAGACTCAACCCCAGCAACCACATATAGGAGAGCACACACACAATGTGAGGTCCAGTTAACACCCTGTCCCTGTACGTCCTAACAAATCCCCTTAGTATTTTGTACGTCGTTATCATGTTTCCTCTGGCCTGTAAACAGTACACGTTCTTCACAAGTACGTGAGTCTCTCAGTGTTCTGTTCTGGTCCAGGAACCTGTGTAGGCCGTGCAGGTGGTCCAGGACCCTGTGTAGGCCGTGCTGGTGGTCCAGGACCCTGTGTAGGCTGTGCTGGTCTAGTAGTGGTGGTGGTCCAGGACCCTGTGTAGGCTGTGCTGTTCTAGTAGTGGTGATGGTCCAGGACCCTGTGTAGGCTATGGTGGTCTAGTAGTTGTAGTGGTCCAGGACCCTGTGTAGGCTGTGGTGGTCTAGTAGTGGTGGTGGTCCAGGACCCTGTGTAGGCTGTGGTGGTCTAGTAGTGGTGGTGGTCCAGGACCCTGTGTAGGCTGTGGTCTAGTAGTGGTGGTGGTCCAGGACCCTGTGTAGGCTGTGGTGGTCTAGTAGTGGTGGTGGTCCAGGACCCTGTGTAGGCTGTGGTGGTCTAGTAGTGGTGGTGGTCCAGGACCCTGTGTAGGCTGTGGTGTTTGTGGCTTGTTAGTGGTGGTGTCAAGTGAGATAGGGGGTGTGGGGAAGTGGTTGGGGGATGTGGTAGGGGAAAAGGCAGGGGTGGGGGATGATATAGGGGCAGGGGAGGGGGTAGGGGTACAGGGGCAGGGGATGTGGTAGGGGTATAGGGGCAGGGGATGGGGTAGGGGGTATACGGGCAGGGGATGGGGTTGGGGGTACAGGGGCAGGGGATGGGGTAGGGGGTACAGGGGCAGGGGATGGGGTAGGGGGTACAGGGGCAGGGGACGGGGTAGGGGGTACAGGGGCAGGGGATGGGGTAGGGGGTACAGGGGCAGGGGATGGGGTAGGGGGTACAGGGGCAGGGGATGGGGTAGGGGGTACAGGGGCAGGGGATGGGGTAGGGGTACAGGGGCATTGGATGGGGTAGGGGTATAGGGGCAGGGGATGGGGTAGGGGTATAGGGGTAGGGGATGGGGTAGGGGGTACAAGGGCAGGGGATGGGGTAGGGGGTACAAGGGCAGGGGATGGGGTAGGGGGTACAAGGGCAGGGGATGGGGTTGGGGGTACAGGGGCAGGGGATGGGGTAGGGGATGGGGTAGGGGTATAGGGGCAGAGGATGGGGTAGGGGTACAGGGGCAGGGGATGGGGTAAGGGTATAGGGGCTGGGGATGGGGTTGGGGTATAGGGGTAGGGGATGGGGTAGGGGTACAGGGGCAGGGGATGGGGTAGGGGGTACAGGGGCAGAGGATGGGGTAGGGGGTACAGGGGCAGGGGATGGGGTAGGGGGTACAGGGGCAGGGGATGGGGTAGGGAGTACAGGGGCAGGGGATGGGGTAGGGGGTACAGGGGCAGGGGATGGGGTAGGGGTACAGGGGCATTGGATGGGGTAGGGGTATAGGGGCAGGGGATGGGGTAGGGGTATAGGGGTAGGGGATGGGGTAGGGGGTACAAGGGCAGGGGATGGGGTAGGGGGGTACAAGGGCAGGGGATGGGGTTGGGGGTACAGGGGCAGGGGATGGGGTAGGGGATGGGGTAGGGGTATAAGGGCAGAGGATGATGAAGGGGGACAGGGGCAGGGGATGGGGTAAGGGTATAGGGGCTGGGGATGGGGTTGGGGTATAGGGGTAGGGAATGGGGTAGGGGTACAGGGGCAGGGGATGGGGTAGGGGGTTCAAAAGCAGGGGATGAGGTAGGGGATGGGGTAGGGGGTACAAGGGCAGGGGATGGGGTAGGGGATGGGGTAGGGGGTACAGGGGTAGGGGATGGGGTAGGGGGTACAGGGGTAGGGGATGGGGTAGGGGATGGGGTAGGGGGTACAGGGGTAGGGGATGGTGCAGGGGATGGGGTAGGGGATGGGGCAGGGGATGGGGTTGGGGATGGGGTAGGGGATGGGGTAGGGGATGGGGTAGGGGATGGGGCAGGGGATGGGGTAGGGGATGGGGCAGGGTATGGGGCAGGGGATGGGGTTGGGGATGGGGTAGGGGATGGGGTAGGGGATGGGGTAGGGGGTACAGGGGTAGGGGATGGGGCAGGGGATAGGGTAGGGGATGGGGCAGGGGATGGGGTAGGGGATGGGGTAGGGGATGGGATGGGGTAGGGGATGGGGTAGGGGATGGGGTAGGGGATGGGGTTGGGGATGGGGTAGGGGATGGGGTAGGGGATGGGGGTAGGGGGTACAGGGGTAGGGGATGGGGCAGGGGATGGGGTAGGGGATGGGGCAGGGGATGGGGTTGGGGATGGGGTAGGGGATGGGGTAGGGGATGGGGTAGGGGGTACAGGGGTAGGGGATGGGGCAGGGGATGGGGTAGGGGATGGAGTAGGGGGTACAAGGGCAGGGGATGGGGGTAGGGGATGGGGTAGGGGGTACAAGGGCAGGGGATGGGGCAGGGGATGGGGTAGGGGATGGGGTAGGGGGTACAAGGGCAGGGGATGGGGTAGGGGGTACAAGGGCAGGGGATGGGGTAGGGGGGTACAAGGGCAGGGGATGGGGTAGGGGGTACAAGGGCAGGGGATGGGGTAGGGGATGGGGTAGGGGGTACAAGGGCAGGGGATGGGGTAGGGGATGGGGTAGGGGGTACAAGGGCAGGGGATGGGGTAGGGGATGGGGTAGGGGGTACAAGGGCAGGGGATGTGGTAGGGGATGGGGTAGGGGGTACAAGGGCAGGGGATGGGGTAGGGGGTACAAGGGCAGGGGATGGGGCAGGGGGATGGGGTAGGGGATGGGGTAGGGGGTACAAGGGCAGGGGATGGGGTAGGGGATGGGGTTGGGGGTACAAGGGCAGGGGATGGGGTAGGGGATGGGGTTGGGGGTACAAGGGTAGGGGATGGGGTAGGGGATGGGGTAGGGGATGGGGCAGGGGATGGGGTAGGGGATGGGGTAGGGGATGGGGCAGGGGATGGGGTAGGGGATGGGGTAGGGGATGGGGTAGGGGATGGGGCAGGGGATGGGGCAGGGGATGGGGTAGGGGATGGGGTAGGGGATGGGGCAGGGGATGGGGTAGGGGATGGGGCAGGGGACGGGGTAGGGGATGGGGTAGGGGATGGGGCAGGGGATGGGGTAGGGGATGGGGTAGGGGATGGGGCAGGGGATGGGGTAGGGGATGGGGTAGGGGATGGGGTAGGGGATGGGGCAGGGGATGGGGCAGGGGATGGGGTAGGGGATGGGGTAGGGGATGGGTTAGGGGATGGGGCAGGGGACGGGGTAGGGGATGGGGTAGGGGATGGGGCAGGGGATGGGGTAGGGGATGGGGTAGGGGATACAGGGGCAGGGGATGGGGTAGGGGATGGGGCAGGGGATGGGGTAGGGGGTACAGGGGTAGGGGATGGGGCAGGGGATGGGGTAGGGGGGTACATGGGTAGGGGATGGGGTAGGGGATGGGGTAGGGGATGGGGCAGGGGATGGGGTAGGGGGTACAGGGGCAGGGGATGGGGTAGGGGATGGGGTAGGGGATGGGGCAGGGGATGGGGTAGGGGGGTACAGGGGTAGGGGATGGGGTAGGGGATGGGGCAGGGGATGGGGTAGGGGGTACAGGGGTAGGGGATGGGGTAGGGGATGGGGCAGGGGATGGGGTAGGGGGTACAGGGGTAGGGGATGGGGCAGGGGATGGGGTAGGGGATGGGGTAGGGGGTACAGGGGTAGGGGATGGGGTAGGGGATGGGGTAGGGGATGGGGGAGGGGGTACACGGGCAGGGGATGGGGTAGGGGAGGGGCAGGGGATGGGGGTAGGGGGTACAGGGGTAGGGGATTGGGTAGGGGATGGGGTAGGGGATTGGGTAGGGGATGGGGTAGGGGATGGGGTAGTGGGGACAAGGGCAGGGGATGGGGCAGGGGGCACAAATGAACTATCAAGTAGCTACAATATTGTCAACGGGTATCAAGGGAGGTCATCCATGCCTTCTCTCACACACACTCTTACCACCAGCCTCTAATAAGACTCATATACTCTGCCAAACTAATAGGAAAGTAGTCTTAGAGGCTTCAGTAACATAGCACTCTCTTGCCTCGTGTGGTTGATATTGAAGTCTAGTGGGAAGACGAGTTTCTTAATGTTTGGTTCAGTTTAGTGTTATGTAGCGAGAGAATGAGAGGAACTGAGTGATACTGAGTGATAATTTGTGCAACAAGTGTCCTCCATATTGTTAGTTACGACTCGTCTTGTGTTGAATGAAGACTTGACACTTATGGTGGTAGTGTTGTGGTGGTAGTGTTGTGGTGGTTGTGTTGTGGTGGTAGTGTTGTGGTGGTAGTGTTGTGGTGGTAGTGTTGTGGTGGTAGTGTTGTGGTGGTAGTGTTGTGGTGGTAGTGTTGTGGTGGTAGTGTTGTGGTGGTAGTGTTGTGGTGGTTGTGTTGTGGTGGTAGTGTTGTGGTGGTAGTGTTGTGGTGGTAGTGTTGTGGTGGTAGTGTTGTGGTGGTAGTGTTGTGGTGGTAGTGTTGTGGTGGTAGTGTTGTGGTGGTAAAGGTGTGGCTGTGCTGTGCAGTGCTGTGTGGCAGTGCTGTGGTGGCAGTGCTGTGGTGGTTGTGTCAGTGGGTGGCAGTGTTGTGGTGGTGAAATGTGTGGCAGGTTGTGTGGAAGTGTCAGGTGAAAATGTGTAGTGCTGGTGGTGGCAGGTTGTATGGCAGGCTGTGAAACAGGTTGTGGTAGAGTGCAGGCAGTAGTGCAGGTGGTAGTGCTGTGGTGGCTGTGTTGTGGTGGAAAGCAGGTAGTGGCCAGGTGGTAGTGTCAGGCAGCAGTGCCGTGGTGGCAGGCCAGGTGGCAGTGTCAGGTGGCAGTGTTGTGTGCAGGTCAGGTAGAAAAGGTGGTGGCTGTGCTGTGGTGGCAGTGCTGTGGTGGAAGGTGGCAGTGCTGTGTGCTGTGCCAGGTGGCAGTGCCAGGTGGCTGTGTGGTGAAGTGGCAGTGTTGTGTGGCGTAGTGTTGTGGTGGTGAGTGTTGTGGTGGTGAGTGTTGTGTGGTTGTGTTGTGGTAGTAAATGCAGGAAGTTGTGGTGGTAGTGTTGTGGTGGTAGTGTTGTGCTGATAGTGTTGCGGTGGTTGTGTAACTTCTGCTGATAGTGTTGTGGTGGTAGTGTTGTGGTGGTAGTGTTGTGGTGGTAGTGTTGTGGTGGTTGTGTTGTGGTGGTAGTGTTGTGGTGGTTGTGTGGTGGTGGTAGTGTTGTGGTGGTAGTGTTGTGGTGGTAGTGTTGTGGTGGTAGTGTTGTGGTGGTAGTGTTGTGGTGGTAGTGTTGTGGTGGTAGTGTTGTGGTGGTAGTGTTGTGGTTGTAGTATTGTGGTGGTAGTTGTGTGGTGGTGGTAGTGTTGTGGGTGGTAGTGTTGTGGTGGTAGTGTTGTGGTGGTAGTGTTGTGGTGGTAGTTGTGGTAGGTTGTGGTAGTTGTGGTGGTAGTGTTGTGGTGGTAGTGTTATGGTGGTAGTTGTGTTTTTTGGTGGTAGTGTTGTGGTGGTAGTGCTGTGGTGGTAGTGTTGTGGTGGTAGTGTTGTGGTGGTAGTGTTGCGGTGGTGAGTGTGGTGGTGGTAGTGTTGTGGTGGTTGTGTGGTGGTGGTTGTGTTGTGGTGGTAGTGTTGTGGTGGTTGTGTTGTGGTAGTGTTGTGGTGGTAGTGTTGTGGTGGTAGTGTTGTGGTAGTGTTGTGGTGGTAGTGTTGTGGTGGTAGTGTTGTGGTGGTAGTGTTGTGGTGGTAGTGTTGTGGTGGTAGTGTTGTGTTGGTAGTGTTGTGGTGGTAGTGTTGTGGTGGTAGTGTTGTGGTGGTAGTGTTGTGGTGGTAGTGTTGTGGTGGTAGTGTTGTGGTGGTAGTGTTGTGGTGGTTGTGTTGTGGTGGTTGTGTTGTGGTGGTTGTGTTGTGGTGGTAGTGTTGTGGTGGTAGTGTTGTGGTGGTAGTGTTGTGGTGGTAGTGTTGTGGTGGTTGTGTTGTGGTGGTAGTGTTGTGGTGGTAGTGTTGTGGTGGTTGTGTTGTGGTGGTTGTGTTACTTCTGCTGATAGTGTTGTGGTGGTTGTGTTGTGAAGTGGTAGTGTTGTTGTTGTGTTGTGGTGGTGGTGTTGTGGTGGTAGTGTTGTGGAGGTTGTGTTGTGGTGGTTGTGTTACTTCTGCTGATAGTGTTGTGGTGGTTGTGTTACTTCTGCTGATAGTGTTGTGGTGGTTGTGTTACTTCTGCTGATAGTGTTGTGGTGGTTGTGTTGTGAAGTGGTAGTGTTGTCGTGGTGTTGTGGTGGTGGTGTTGTGGTGGTAGTGTTGTGGTAGTATTTGGTGGTTGTGTTGTGGTGGTAGTGTTGTGGTGGTTGTGTTGTGAAGTGGTAGTGTTGTTGTGGTGTTGTGGTGGTGGTGTTGTGGTGGTAGTGTTGTGGTGGTTGTGTTGTGGTGGTTGTGTTGTGGTGGTTGTGTTGTGGTGGTAGTGTTGTGGTGGTTGTGTTGTGGTGGTTGTGTTGTGGTGGTAGTGTTGTGGTGGTTGTGTTGTGAAGTGGTAGTGTTGTTGTGGTGTTGTGGTGGTGGTGTTGTGGTAGTGTTGTGGTAGTATTGTGGTGGTTGTGTTGTGGTGGTTGTGTTGTGGTGGTTGTGTTGTGGTGGTAGTGTTGTGGTAGTATTGTGGTGGTAGTGTTGTGGTGGTTGTGATGTGGTGGTTGTGTTGTGGTGGTTGTGATGTGGTGGTGTTGTGAAGTGGTGGTAGTGTTGTTGTGGTGGTGTGATGGTAGTATTGTGGTGGTTGTGATGTGGTGGTAGTGTTGTGGTAGTGTTGTGGTAGTGTTGTGGTGGCAGTGTTGTGGTGGTTGTGATGTGGTAGTGTTGTTGTGGTGGTGTGGTAGTGTTGTGGTAGTGTTGTGGAAGTAGTGTTGTGGTGGCAGTGTTGTTGTAGTAGTGTTGTGGTGGTGTTGTGGTGGTGTTGTGGTAGTGTTGTGGGAGTGTTGTGGTGGTGTGGTAGTGTTGTGTTGTGGTAGTGTTGTGGTAGTGTTGTGGTGGTGTTGCGGTGGTGTTGTGGTAGTGTTGTGGTAGTGTTGTGGTAGTGTTGTGGTGGTAGTGTTGTGGTGGTAGTGTTGTGGTGGTAGTATTGTGGTGGCAGTGTTGTGGTTGTGTTGTGGTGGTTGTGGTGGTTATGTTGTGGTGGTTATGTTGTGGTGGTTGTGTTGTGGTGGTAATGTTGTGGTGGTTGTGTTGTGGTGGTAGTGTTGTGGTGGTAGTGTTGTGGTGGTTGTGTTGTAGTGGTTGTGTTGTGGTGGTGTTGTGGTGGTTGTGTTGTGGTTGTGTTGTGGTGGTAGTGTTGTGGTTGTGTTGTGGTGGTTGTGTTGTGGTGGTAGTGTTGTGGTAGTATTGTGGTGGTTGTGTTGTGGTGGTAGTGTTGTTGTGGTGGTGTTGTGGTGGTAGTGTTGTGCTGGTTGTGTTGTGGTGGTTGTGTTGTGGTGGTAGTGTTGTGGTAGTATTGTGGTGGTTGTGTTGTGGTAGTGTTGTGGTGGTTGTGTTGTGGTGGTTGTGATGTGGTGGTTGTGTTGTGAAGTGGTGGTAGTGTTGTTGTGGTGGTGGTGGTTGTGTTGTGGTGGCAGTGTTGTGGTGGTTGTGATGTGGTGGTTGTGTTGTAAAGTGGTGGTGTTGTGGTAGTGTTGTGGTAGTGTTGTGGTAGTGTTGTGGTGTTGTGTTGTGGTAGTGTTGTGGTAGTGTTGCGGTGGTGTTGCGGTGTTGTGGTGGTGTTGTGGTAGTGTTGTGGTAGTGTTGTGGTGGTTGTGATGTGGTGGTTGTGTTGTGGTGGTAGTGTTGTGGTGGTAGTGTTGTGGTGGTAGTGTTGTGGTGGTAGTGTTGTGGTGGTAGTGTTGTGGTGGTTGTGATGTGGTGGCAGTGGTGTGGTGGTTGTGATGTGGTAGTGTTGTGGTGGTAGTGTGGTGGTTGTGATGTGGTGGCAGTGGTGTGGTGGTTGTGGTGTGGTAGTGTTGTGATGGTAGTGTTGTGATGGTAGTGTTGTGGTGGTTGTGATGTGGTGGCAGTGGTGTGGTGGTTGTGGTGTGATGGTAGTGTTGTGGTGGTTGTGATGTGGTGGCAGTGGTGTGGTGGTTGTGGTGTGATGGTAGTGTTGTGGTGGTTGTGATGTGGTGGCAGTGGTTTGGTGGTTGTGGTGTGATGGTAGTGTTGTGGCGGTTGTGATGTGGCAGTGGTGTGGTGGTAGTGTTGTGGTGGTTGTGATGTAGTGGCAGTGGTGTGGTGGTTGTGGTGTGATGGTAGTGTTGTGATGGTAGTGTTGTGGTGGTAGTGTTGTGGTGGCAGTGTTGTGGTGGTAGTGTTGTGGTGCTGGTGCGGTGGTAGTGTTGTGGTGGTTGTGATGTGGTGGTAGTGTTGCGGTGCTGGTGGTAGTGGTGGCAGTGTTGTGGTGGCAGTGTTGTGGTGGTAGTGCTGTGGTGGTGGTGGTAGTGCTGTGGTGCTGGTGGTAGTGGTGGCAGTGTTGTGGTGGCAGTGTTGTGGTGGTAGTGTTGTGGTGGTAGTGTTGTGGTTATCTGGAGGTTATTCCGGGGATCAACGCCCCCGCGGCCCGGTCCATGACCAGGCCTCCCGATGGATCAGGGCCTGATCAACTAGGCTGTTACTGCTGGCCGCACGCAGTCCAACGTACGAGCCACAGCCCGGCTGATCCGGCACTGACTTTAGGTATTTGTCCAGCTCTCTCTTGAAGGTAGCCAGGGGTCTTGAAGGCAGCCAGGGGTCTTGAAGGCAGCCAGGGGTCTTGAAGGCAGCCAGGGGCTTATTGGCAATTCCCCTAATGCTTGATGGGAGGCTGTTGAACAGTTTTGGGCCCCGGACACTTATGGTGTTTTCCCTTAGTGTACCAATGGCGCCCCTACTTTATATTGGGGAAATTTTGCATCGCCTGCCCAGTCTTTTACTTTCGTAGGGAGTGATTTCTATGTGCAGATTTGGGACCATTCCTTCCAAGATTTTCCAAGTGTAGATTATGATATATCTCTCCCTCCTGCGTTCCAATGAGTACAAGTCAAGTGCTTCCAAGCGTTCCCAGTAGTTAAGGTGCTTGACAGAACTTATACGTGCAGTAAAGGATCTCTGTACACTCTCTAGATCTGCGATTTCACCTGCTTTGTATGGAGATGTTAATGTACAGCAGTATTCTAGCCTAGAGAGAACAAGTGATTTGAAAAGGATCATCATTGGCTTGGCATCTCTCGTTTTGAAAGTTCTCATTATCCATCCTATCATTTTCTTTTGCACGTACGATCGTGGCACTGTTGTGATCCTTGAAAGTGAGATCCTCAGACATTACTACTCCCAGGTGGTGGTAGTGTTGTGGTGCTGATAGTGTTGTTGTGGTGCTGGTATTGTTGTTGTGGTGCTAGTAGTGTTGTGGTGCTATTGTTGTAGTGCTGGTGGTAATTTTGTGGTACTGTCGTAATGTTGTGGTGCTATTGTTGTTGTGGTACTGGTGGTAGTGTTGTGGTGGTAGTGTTGTGGTGCTGATAGTGTTGTTGTGGTGCTGGTATTGTTGTTGTGGTGCTGTGGTAGTGTTGTGGTGGTAGTATACATTATGAGTGCAGTAGTGACAGTTGTGGTGGTGTAGATGGAGCAACCAAGGGAGAAGATGGTGGTAGGGGGACCGTGGGAGCGGCGCCCCCCACTCCGCCTCACACCACAATGGTGTCCGCTTGACCTTTTGTCACAGGGACGATGGTAGGGGGCCTGGAGGGGGTGAGAGGGGCCAGGAGGGGGGTGAGAGGGCCAGGAGGGGGTGAGAAGGGCGGAGAGGGGCGGTGAGGGGTGAGAGAGGCGGTGAGGGGTGAGAGAGGACACAAAGGGCGGGAGAGAGGCGCCCATAGAGAGGGTGAACGCTGAAATGATAGCCAGGGGGAGGAGGAGGAAGAGAAAGATGGTTGTTTGTGTGAAGGGAGGGAGGGGGAATGGGGAATGAAGGGAGGGGTAAGGAAGGGCTGGAACCAGAGTCTTGTTCCCTTATGTCATCAACTGGTATGTGGTGGTGATTGTGGTGGTGATTGTGGTGGTGATTGTGGTGGTGATTGTGGTGGTGGTGGTGGTGGTGGTGGTGGTGGTGGTAGTCCTCACCAACTACACTATCTGTATAACATTCTTGCTCTACTGGGTAGTCAGTAGTGTGGATAGTAGTGTGGGTAGTTAGAAATATGGGTAGTTAGTAGTGTGGGTAGTTAGTAATGTGGGTAATCAGTAGTGTGGAGTGGGTAGCTCCTCAAGAAAGCTAGATTATCTGAAACGCTGACCAGGGAAGTTGAAAATATTGAGCTTAAGTTATCCACACAGGATCCAGGATTATCCACACAGGATCCAGGATTATTCACACAGGATCCAGGATTATTCACACAGGATCCAGGATTATTCACACGGGATCCAGGAGAGACAAGAGGAGCTAAAAGCAATTAGTATAAATCGAAAGAAATTAAAAAAAAAATCTTTTCATATGCCTATAAAAGCAAGACAAAACGCCACATCTAGTATCGGGCCCTTGATCAGATAAGTGGAACTTACGCAGATGACAGAGTGAGCGAGATACTGAAGTCTTAATATGACTGTGTTTAGCGAGCCATTAATCAGTCTGAAGATCGACAATCCAAATCATTTTTTTCATGAATGAGCCCAGAACTCTGTCAACGTATGCCAAATTTCTAACATAACCCTAAATTCACTGGACTTTGAAAAAGCCATTGGCCATGTACTCGCCCCCAGGCCCAGACTCGTGGAACTCTGTGTTCATTAAGAATTGAAACCTCTTTCGCGTGCCCTAAGTATGCTATGGAGACAGCATCGACACGTGATAAATCCAACAGTAACTTAAAACAACGGATATAGTCCCACTTCATAAAGGTGGCAGCATAGCAATAGCTAAGAACTATAAATCATTAGCTCTAACATCCCACATCATAATAATAATTTGCAAGAGTGTTAAGTAGCTCGATCGCAAATCACTTGGATTCACAATTGCATTACCCAGGGCAGTACGGGCTTCGAGCAAGTCGATCCTGCCTCTCGCAACTACTGGGTCACTATATGATCTTGCACGCACTGAAAGAAACAGAATCCATATGTAGCATATATTGATTTTGCAAAAGCCTCTGATAAGTGCAATCATGGTGTAATAGCACACGAAATGTGCACTAAAGGGATAACCGGTAAAGTGGGCAGATGGATCTTCAACTTTCTGACCAATCGAACACAAAGAGGAGTGGTAAACTGAGTTAAGTCGGAGGCTGCCACAGTGAAAAGCTCTGTTCCACAAGGCACAGTACTCGCTCCCATCCTTTCCCTCATCCTCATATCAAGCATAGACAGAGATGTAAACTCCAGCACCGTATTGTACTTTGTATCCTTTGCAGACGGAACTAGAACTTGTACGAGACTGTCATCACTGAAGACACGGTAAATCTCCAAGCAGATATAAACCAAGTTTTCCAGAGTGCAACGGAAAACAGTGTGATGTTTAATTAGAACAAATTTACCTAGAACTGAGTATACTACAAACTCTAACCACACAATTGAGCGGAAAAGTAGTGTGAAGCACTTGGGAATGTTAATGTCTGGGTATCTCACTTTCAAGGATCACAATAGTGTCACTATCACATCTGTGAGGAAAATAATAGGATGGATAATGAGAGCCTTCAAAAGAAGGGATGTTCTCTCTAGGTGGCTGGAATACTGCTGTACGCTAACATCTCCATTCAAGGCATGTGTAATCGCAGATCTAGAGAACCTAAACTGCGCATGTAAGTTCCGTCAAACACCTTAATTACTGGGAACGCTTGGAGTCACTTGACCTGTACTCACTGGAGCGCAGGCGACACAAATACATCATAATCTACACCTAGAAAACCCTAGATGGACTGGTCCCAAATCTGCACACCGAAATCGCTACCCGTGAAAGCAAAAGACTGGGCAAATGGTGCAACCCCCCCCCCCAATAAAAGCAGGGGCGCCATTAGTACACTAAGAGAAAACAGTGTCAGGGGCCCAAGACTGTTCAACTGCCTCCCAGCATACATAAATGGGATTACCAAAAGACCCCTGGCTGTCTTCAAGACCCTCGCCTGTAGTCAAGGCCCCTGGCTGTCTTCAAGACCCTCGCCTGTAGTCAAGGCCCCTGGCTGTCTTCAAGACCCTCGCCTGTAGTCAAGGCCCCTGGCTGTCTTCAAGACCCCTGGCTGTCTTCAAGACCCCTGGCTGTCTTCAAAAAAGCTCTAGACGGGCACCTAAAGTCAGTACCTGACCAGCCGGGCTGTGGTTCGTACGTCAGTTTACTTACTGCCAGCAGCAACAGCCTGGTTGATCAGGCCCTAATCAATTTTTCTCTGCTAATTCGGCAGAAAACGACGTTGCTTTTAAGGCCAAACTGCCCTATGATGTACGAAGCGCATATAATGGTGGTGGTAATGGCGGTGGTAATGGTGGTGGTAATGGCGGTGGTAATGGTGGTGGTAATGGCGGTGGTGGTGGTGGTAATGGCGGTGGTGGTGGTGGTGGTGGTAATGGCGGTGGTGGTGGTGGTGGTAATGGTGGTGGTGGTAGTGGTAATGGTGGTGGTGGTAATGGTGGTGGTGGTAGTGGTAATGGTGGTGGTGGTGGTGGTAATGGTGGTGGTGGTAATGGTGGTGGTGGCAATAATGGTGGTGGTAGTGGTAATGGTGGTGGTGGTAATGGTGGTGGTGGTGGTGGTAATGGTGGTGGTGGTGGTGGTGGTGGTGATAATGGTGGTGGTGGTAATGGTGGTGGTGGTGGGTGGTAATGGTGGTGGTGGTAATGGTGGTGGTGGTGGGTGGTAATGGTGGTGGTGGTAATGGTGGTGGTGGTGGGTGGTAATGGTGGTGGTGGTAATGGTGGTGGTGGTGGGTGGTAATGGTGGTGGTGGTAATGGTGGTGGTGGTGGGTGGTAATGGTGGTGGTGGTAATGGTGGTGGTGGTGGGTGGTAATGGTGGTGGTGGTGGTGGTAATGATGGTGGTGGTGGTAATGATGGTGGTGGTGGTAATGATGGTGGTGGTGGTGGTGGTGGTAATGATGGTGGTGGTGGTGGTGGTGGTGGTAATGATGGTGGTGGTGGTGGTAATGATGGTGGTGGTGGTGGTAATGATGGTGGTGGTGGTGGTAATGATGGTGGTGGTGGTGGTAATGGTGGTGGTGGTGGTGGTTGGTGGTGGTGGTGGTGGGTGGTGGTGGTGGTGGTGGTGGGTGGTAATGGTGGTGGTGGTAATGGTGGTAATCCTGGGATCAACCTCAGTATTTACACACACAGGAAGATCACACGAACGAACACATTGTGTGTGACCAACAGTAATGACCTCGTCTCGTGACAGAGGTCACACTCCCTCGCCCTGGGGTCACACTTAATCCTATGAGCCACAATTATTCATCCAAGACAGATTCCTCTCGGATTTTAATATAAATTAATTTGGGTCATGCTAGGTGAGGGTGGGGGTCATGCTAGGTGAGGGTGGGTGTCATGCTAGGTGAGGGTGGGTGTCATGCTAGGTGAGGGTGGGTGTCATGCTAGGTGAGGGTGGGTCAACAGGGTCACCTACTGGACTTCCTGTGTTTGTGATTTCCTATCCTCTCATTTCTCCATCCCATCCAAAACTCCTGTCCCATATATATATATATATATATATATATATATATATATATATATATATATATATATATATATATATATATATATATATATATATATATATAAATTTTTTTTTTACCAGTAGGAATATTTTATTACATAATATGGTACAAAAGATTTAAGAGATACATTGTTGATATAAAGGTGGCATATGCGGTACATGTTACGTGTGTATCACAGATTATAGGGCGAAAATCTCATCCAGCTCCTGAGCCGGGGCGTGTGCCCAAAATACAGCAGGCATTACCCCTTTGAACAGCCGCACTGAGCCGCTGGAACAGAAAACTAGCCGCCCTGGGATCCCTAGTTACCCTGATGAGTCTTTTTCCCAGCTCCTTAAGGAATTTAGATTCATTCTTTCCCCATGAGCCAAGGGTCTCTGAGCCTATGGGAACAAACATATAATGATGTGCAAGTTCTCCATATTTTCTAGACTTTTGGGACTCCCTGAAGCTGGCATCTGCCCCTCCTTCCTCCCTGGTGTATTGGAGATAAGTATCAGCCAAGGTAGATGCACTAGTCCCACACCACCTGCTTCCCATCTGTCCAGGCTTGAAGGGTGATACCATCTGGACGCTTCTGGCTGCCATCAGATCTGCATAGTTGGGGTGGCTCCCTTACTGCTGGGCATCCAGCTGTTGTGAGGCTCCTCTTGGTAATGTTATTAACCTCCTCATGTCTTGCAATCTTTCCCTCGGATATACATGTGTGTGTGTGTGTGTGTGTGTGTGTGTGTGTGTGTGTGTGTGTGTGTGTGTGTGTGTGTGTGTGTGTGTGTGTGTGTGTGTGTGTGTGTGTGCGCGCGCGCGCGCAATAAGAGCACAGTAAACAGGTCATATTATAATATACAAAACAACCACTGTGAAAAATAGTGAACTTCTAAGTGCTTTCGTGATTTTTTCACATTATTCTGGAACTGTATGTACCTAATACTACCACTAGCTGGGGACTGAACCCCCAGTCTTCCGAGATACTAGCTCAAATTTCTGGACGTCTTAGCTCACTGCACCACCATACTACAAACATCAGGTACCCAGTAAGTGCAGTGGTCATGCTAGTCCTGATGCCAGCACGGCTGTGGCTCTACACACCTACTGTAACTAATTTCACACTATTCACGTCTAGGACACGTCCCACTAGCGGTGTACTGAAGTTTGTAGTATGGTGGCCTAGTGGACTAATGTGTCGAGAAATTTAGTTAACATCTAGGAGAAGGTTAAATATCTCGAGTTCGATCCCCGGCTAGTCGCAGTAGTGTTAATTCCTTTGATTAAGAGCCCTTTACCAGCATAAATTTAGTGGAGAGTGAACTAAGTTGAGAAAATGGCGGTTGTGGGAAAGGTAGGTGAGAGAGAGAGAGAGGGGGGGGGGAGTTAATTACCATATCAAAGATAACCACCCTTCCAGACTGACGTTACACACACACACACACACACACACACACACACACACACACACACACACACACACACACACACACACACACACACACACACACACGTGTGTGTCTGCCGAGACTTTTGCTTTTTTAGTGATTTTCATGTGCAAGTTCGGTACTAGTCCCTCTAGGATTTTCCAGGTGTATATAATCATGTATCTCTCCCGCCTGTGTTCCAGGCAGTACAGGTTGAGGAACTTCAAGCGTTCCCAGTAACTGAAGTGTTTTATCTCAGTTATGGGCGCCGTGAAGGTTCTCTACACGTTCTAGGTCAGCAATTTCACCTGCCTTGAAAGGTGGTGTTAGTGTGCAGTAATATTCCAGCCTAAATAGAACAAGCGACCTGAAGGTACTCATTATCCATCCTGTCTAGCAGATGCAATTGATACAATGTTATGGTCTTCGAAGGTGAGATCTTCCGACATGGTCACTCCCAGGTCTTTTACAACAAGTTTTCGTTCTGAGTGGTTGGAATTTATTTCATACTTCGATATAGTTTAAATTTCCTCACGTTTTCCATATCGGATTAATTGAAATTTCTCATCATTGAACTTAATATTGTTTTCTGGGGCCCATTTAAAGTTTTGGTTGGTGTCCGCCTGGAGTCTTACAGTCTTCAATGGCGGACACTCATGCAAATTCGGGAATCATCAGCAAAGGAAGACACAGTACTGTGGCTTACCTTTATTATCAAAACTAAGCACTAAACCCACAAGAGATGTCAGGGAGACTGTTTTCAACACGAGTCCATGGACAGTGTTCATTAGAATTACGTGTATGTGGCAAAAGTGTGTCTTTGGGATAGTGTCCAGGGCGTTTCCAATATCAAGGTTCAGTCCCGTTAATACACAGTATTCGCTGCCTGACCACGGTGGAGTGAGGTTGTCTCGGCACCCCTCTGCTGTCTTCAGGCGAGCTACCTTAGTTCAGCAACAACCATTGAGTAGTGAGGACGTGCGCTGCTCATTGGGATATCAACATGGCGGAACATACAGTACGGAGAGTGAATACTATCTGCATAGAGCTGGTTCGTGGTACGTTAAGTGGAGATACGATGAACGTCCTTCTCCCTAACATCATCAGGGATACATATGGTATTCCCAACGAGGAATTGTATGGCGTCGCCCTTAATGGTTTAACAAGAATCTTTGTGAAATTTCTACGAGTCGATTACTACACAAGAATTGTCGAGCATTACCAGGAACAACGCATGAGTGTGAATTCAACGATGGATGTTGTGTTACATGACGTCTCTAAGTACTTCACATGGGTGAAGGTACGGAATGTACCCTTCGAGGCTACGGCTTATGGCCTGCAGGAGTTTTTTCGAAGTTATGGGACAGTGCATTCTGCAACAATGGGGGTGTGGAGGGATGGTCCATATGAAGGAATGCCGGAAGGTTCTTACACCCTTAAAATGACCTTAACAAGGCCTATACCATCCTATGTTACGATGATCGGTTGTAGAACACAGGTTTATGTGTACTATGCTGGGCAACGGAAAACATGTCGTCTATGTAGCTCTTATGAGCACATGGCAGCCCAGTGTCCTAGGAGGCGGGCTTCTCGAATTCTCGACACTCCAATTGTGATTCAACAGTCGTGTAATTTGGTGCCTGGCTCTGATGCCTCGGGAGGCCGGAGGAATGACCTCTGGAGCGAAGAGGTCGACCGGGAGGTGGCGGCGGCGGAGACATGTGTCACTCTCCCAGGGGCGTCGGGGGAGTTGAAGGTGACATCTGAGGAGACTTTCGTCCAGGAAGCTTCAACCCAGGATGGGTTATTGGCAGATGTGATCAAGGATTTTTTGGATGAGGAGGAACCCTGTGCAAAAGGTGTCCTCAGTTCATGTGAAGCTGGAACTTTGGTGGGACAACAAATTGTTGAGGAAGACTTGAGTAAGATTGGGCGGGAGCATGTGGTGGCCGTGGAGGTACACCAGGAGGATTTGTCTGAGGGTGATATGTGTGTAAGTGTGAGTTCTAGGAAACGAACTGCGGCATCAGAGATAGATGAGGTCATTACCCCAGGGCAGAGGCCGGGGAAGAAGTCATGGGCAGCGGTTGTGGAGCCGAGGACACACAGTGGTAGAGGTGTGCCTGAGTTGCAAATTGGGAAAGGGAGGGGGGAAGTGACTGCACAGGAAAACTCGAGTGGCAAAGGAACACGTAATATGAAAAGTGCAGTGGGTAAATCCCAGAGGCATAGGGGAAAGCCGCCCCTTCTGTAATTTTCAGATGTGTTACGCTTAATGTTAATGGACTTAAAACTGAGGTCAAGAAAGTTTGGTTGGAGTGGTTTTTAAGGCGGTTTGATGTTGACATATGCTTTTTGCAAGAGCATAATCACAGGGCTGGTAGTGTGTTGAGGGTGAAAGGATATCGGATGTATGTAACCAGTGGTTTGCAATTGAAAGGTGGGGTAGCAGTTGCGGTAAAGGAGACCAGCCCCTTGCGTGTCATCGGTTGGGAAGAGGGGGGGGGTGGGAGGATCGTGAGGGTGGATGGCGTCTGGGGTGAGAGTCGAGTTAGTTTCGTGGGAGTTTACATGCCAGCAACTAGTAATATCAGGGTAAAAGTAGATTTTGTCAGAGAAGTATTGCTGTATCACTTGAGAGGTTTGCCTGCTATAACAGTAATAGGAGGTGATTGGAATTGTGTGATTAGGAGTGGTGATGTCGAACCGAGAGGGGCGGGTTGTGTGCTGAGTGTGCTGAGGGATGTATTGCGAGATATTGGGGTTGTTGATGTGGTGGGGAGGGGGGGTTACCTAGTGGAGCACACGTTCGTCCGTAGGGGATATGAAGCGCGATTAGACAGAATTTATATTAAGCAGGGTATAGATGTTGTGAGGGTGCAAACCTTCGATGTGGGGTTTTCTGATCACAGAGCGGTAATAGCAGATTTGATGTGGGATGGAGTGGTGCGTATTTATTCTGGGTACTGGAAATTAAATGTAAGGCTTCTTAAGGAGGAGGGGGAGGGGCCTTTTTTCAGTGATTGGTGGTTGCCTTTTTGGGAGGCTAGGAACAGGGAGATAGATCTGTTGGATTGGTGGGAAATGCAGGCAAAACCTGGAATAGCGAATTTTTTTAAGGCTAGGGGACGAGAGGAGGCGAGGTGGCGTTTTGGGTTGCAAAATTATCTGGAGGGACAGTTGCAAGATTGTTATGTTGGGGGAGGTGGTAGGAGGGATGATATGGACAGACTGCGGAGTAGAATAGCTGAATTACACAATGATAGGTTTGATGCAATTAGGGTTAGGGCGGGGTTAGAGGATGTTTTGTGGGGTGATAAGCCGTCTGGGTATGTTTTACGTAAATTTCGGGACCGACAGAGTGTAACCACCATTCTACAATTGGAGACAAGCCCTGGGGTGGGAGGGTATCCAATGGGTCGAGTCCTATCCAATACGGAAAGTATGAGTCTCTATGCTGATAGTTGGTTTAGAGAGAAATGGAGTTGGAGGGAGGGGGGTTCCTGGGAGGGTATTTTTGAAGGGGGGTTCCATAGCGTCTTAAGTGAGCAGGATAGAGTGGGGTTGGAGGTTGGTATAAGTGAGGTTGAGGTGGAAGAGGCAGTTTTCGGGATGAGTACCGGGAAAACACCAGGGATAGACGGTATACCAAATGATTTTTATAGAGCACATTGGGGGTGTATTAGGCAGTGTTTTGTTAGGCTATTGGACCATATGTTAACTAGTGGGAAGTTGGGCATATCGCAAAGTACAGGTGTCATAGTTTTGGTGCCAAAGAAGGGGGGGGGTAGAGAGTTGAGTGCTTACCGTGCAATATCTTTGATGTGTGCTGATTACAAGGTTTTTGCGAAAATTTTGGGTAATAGACTGAAGAAGGTCATGGGGTCGGTGATACATGGGGGACAGTTTGGTATCCCGGGGAGGAGTATGCGGGTAGGTCATGGTCGTATTCGGGATTTCCTTGAGGGTAGTAATAAGGGAGGTATTCTAGGTCTGGATTGGGAGAAAGCTTATGATTATGTGGATAGGGAATTTTTGATTGAGAGTATGGTGAGAATGGGTTTTGGAGGGAGGGTGGTTGGATGGGTGAGGACTTTGTATGAGAATGCATCAATGAGAGTACAGGTAAATGGGAGGTTGGGTAGTTCAGTAAGCATGGGAAGGGGTTTAAGGCAGGGGTGTCCACTCTCCCAAATACTCTTTGCATGTATGCAGAATCCTTTCTATGTTCTGGTTGATGGTGGGATGGGAAGGTTGGGGGAGAGTGGAGGATATTGTGGGAATATTGTTGGTTATGTAGATGATACAACTGTTTTACTTAATGGGATTGAAGATTTAAGAAAAGTGGGAAGGGTAATTGAGATTTTTGGGAATGCTACTGGGATGAGGGTTAATAAGCAGAAATCACGGTTGTTGGAGGTAGGCGCTTGGGTAGGAGGGACCTTGGGGGAGGAGTTTGGTTGGATAACTGTAGATAGGCTAAAGATTTGTGGGATTTTGTTTTTGGCAGATGCACAGGAGAGCAGGAGGGTTAATTCAGAAATGGTAATGGACAGAGCTTTGAGTAGGCTGAGGGGTCTAAGGGCCGGGGATGTAACCTTGCATCAAAGGGTTGTGGTGGTAAATACGCTGATTTATAGTAAGGTGTGGGGAGTGGCGGAAATTTACCCATTAAGGAGTCAGGATATTATGGAAATGCAAAGAAGGGTCTTAAGGTATGTGTGGGGCTATGGGAGGGCGTGGTTGGGCAAAGATGTAGTAATGACTGCGGTAAGGCAGGGAGGACTGGGATTGATTGCATTAGGGTCTAGGGTGAAGGCGCTATATGTGAAGCAGAGGTATATTCGGGCAGCGGGGGAAAGGGGTCTTCGGGTGGGGGAGGTGATGGGGGATATCCGCAAATGGTGGGGTGGCAGGGACTTAGTGGAGTGTGAAGACATGTTGCGGTTTATGTTAAAGGTTCGCAATGTTAAAAAACTCAAGGTAAAACGGTTAGTGGGTGTGGGTCGTCGTCAGGAATCAATGCAAGGGATGGCAGTGTATCCCACATATGATTGGAGAGTGATATGGGTGGAATTTAGTAAATTAAGAATATCGGCAAGAGCGAGGGAATTAGTATATAGATTTCTTATGGGGACGTTAGCATCGAAAGAGGTGCTAAGACGAATGGGTTTTGTGAAAGAGGCGTCATGCGTTTTTTGTGGGGAAGTTGAGACGGCTTTTCATGTAGTATATTTTTGTTCTGCGTTGGAGGTGGTAAGATTGTGGTTGAAGAGGGTTTTCTTTTTATTGGGGGGGGGAAAGATATCACCCCTTAGGGCTTTAATGTTAGATATGGAAGGGGTACCCAAAGAGGTGGGAAGGGCTATCAGATATGTAATAGTTGATTACTTGTATGTTTCTTGGGGGATGAGGGAGGTGGAGGGGAACATTAGGATAAAAGCGTTGGCGGCGAGTTTTTATAGGACAGCATGTAGGAACAAACAATTATATGGGGGAAGGTGGGTAATTAGTTTTCCGGAGGGATATCGTGGACTTACTGTTGAACGTTTACTCCGTTTGAGTATGGGGTGAGAGGCAAGGGGTTGGTCTCTTCAGTGGTGCGCCCTCTTGGTGTGATTGGAAGCCTGGTGAGGTATGGTTGATTGGTTTGCACGGTGGTTGATGTGGGTAAAGTTTATTGTAGGAGTATGTAGACCTTATGAATTTTTGTAAAATCACAGAGTCAAAAGTTGTATGTGATTTTCGGTTTTCCCTTATTGTTATAAGAATCATTTTATATAGGAAGGTTTATATTTATATGTATAATGTGAGGTTTTGTCTTATATATTTTTAATCTGAAGATAGATTTAGCCTTGTCATACACCTCTTTTTTTTATTATTGTATTGAATATGTACATTATGCACTATGTACTTAAATATATAAGTTTTTGATGGGGTTTATATATCCCCTTATTTTGTATGGAAGGTCCTATTATATATTGTGTTAATCAGTAACATTAACTTTGTGTATGTAGGTGTGTTTGGGGAACCAATGTCTTTGTATAGTTCTATCATAGATTGTAATATTTAGTTTATTTGCAGACAAGTCATTTAGCGATTTATTTCTATGTATGATTTAGTTTGTTCTTATGAATAAGTGCACATACACGTATGTGTATATGCATGCGTATATGTATACATATATGATTGCAGGACTCGTTCCTACATGTCTTATAATGACCCTGACTGTTTTTGTTTGGAAGTCTGCTGGGTTGGGTTATTTTAGTAGAAATTGTTTTCAATGACCATTCATTAGGAAATTAATGTATGTTATTTAGAATGGGGACTGTACATACGGGGGGGGGGGGTAGAAGTGTCAGATGTGTCGGCACTGGCAATAATGAGAATTGTAAAGGAGTTTGAAGATTATGTGGATTAATAATATATAAATAACAAAGTGGAAAAAATAATGCAGATTGTAGGTTTGGGTTTTCCTTGGTTATAATAATAATGATGTAATCTTACTTAACATAGTTACATTGGATGTAATGTATATGGGATGATGGACAGGTGTGACAACACAACGTTAATCGTCTGTGTTCATTTGGACAATGAGATTTATAATTTTGAGTAAGAACTGATACTGTGTTCTTTTATTTATTTAATGTATTGTGTTGTTTTAAATAAAAATATAAAAAAAAAAAAAAAAGAAAACCCTAGATGGACTGGTCCCAAATCTGCACACCGAAATCGCTACCTGTGAAAGCAAAAGACTGGGCAAATGGTGCAACCCCCCCCCCCCAATAAAAGCAGGGGCGCCATTAGTACACTAAGAGAAAACAGTGTCAGGGGCCCAAGACTGTTCAACTGCCTCCCAGCATACATAAATGGGATTACCAAAAAGACCCCTGGCTGTCTTCAAGACCCTCACCTGTAGTCAAGACCCCTGGCTGTCTTCAAGACCCCTGGCTGTCTTCAAGACCCTCACCTGTAGTCAAGACCCCTGGCTGTCTTCAAGACCCCTGGCTGTCTTCAAGACCCTCACCTGTAGTCAAGGCCCCTGGCTGTCTTCAAGACCCCTGGCTGTCTTCAAGACCCTCACCTGTAGTCAAGACCCCTGGCTGTCTTCAAGACCCTCACCTGTAGTCAAGGCCCCTGGCTGTCTTCAAAAAAGCTCTAGACAGGCACCTAAAGTCAGTACCTGACCAGCCGGGCTGTGGTTCGTACGTCAGTTTACTTACTGCCAGCAGCAACAGCCTGGTTGATCAGGCCCTAATCAATTTTCTCTGCTAATTCGGCAGAAAACGACGTTGCTTTTAAGGCCAAACTGCCCTATGATGTACGAAGCGCATATAATGGCGGTGGTAATGGCGGTGGTGGTGGTGGTGGTAATGGTGGTGGTGGTAGTGGTAATGGTGGTGGTGGTAGTGGTAATGGTTGTGGCGGTGGTAATGGTATGGTGATAGTGGTGGTAGTAATGGTGGTAGTGGCGGTAATTGTGGTGGTGGTAATGGTAATGGTTGTGGCGGTGGTAATGGTGGTGGTGGTGGTAATGGTGGTGGTGGTGGTGGTGGTAATGGTGGTGGTGGTGGTGGTGGTGGTGGTAATGGTGGTGGTGGTGGTGATGGTGATGGTGGTGGTGGTGGTGGTAGTGGTGGTGGTGGTGGTGGTAATGGTGGTGGTGGTGGTGGTGGTGGTGGTAATGGTGGTGGTGGTGGTGGTGGTAATGGTGGTGGTGGTAATGGTGGTAATGGTGGTGGTGGTGGAGGTGGTAATGGTGGTGGTGATGGTGGTGGTAATGGTGGTGGTGGTGGTAATGGTGGTGGGTAATGGTGGGTAATGGTGGTGGGTAATGGTGGGTGGTAATGGTGGTGGGTAATGGTGGTGGGTAATGGTAGTGGGTGGTGGGGGTGGGTGTTAATGGTGGTGGGTGGTAATGGTGGTGGTGGTGGTAATGGTGGTGGTGGTAATGGTGGTGGTGGTAATGGTGGTGGTGGTAATGGTGGTGGTAATGATGGTGGTGGTGGTGGTAATGATGGTGGTGGTGGTGGTAATGATGGTGGTGGTGGTGGTAATGATGGTGGTGGTGGTAATGATGTTGGTGGTGGTGGTGGGTGGTAATGGTGGTGGTGGGTGGTAATGGTGGTGGTGGTGGTGGGTGGTAATGGTGGTGGTGGGTGGTAATGGTGGTGGTGGTGGTGGGTGGTAATGGTGGTGGTGGGTGGTGGTGGGTGGTAATGGTGGTGGTGGGTGGTAATGGTGGTGGTGGGTGGTAATGGTGGTGGTGGTGGTAATGGTGGTAATCCTGGGATCAACCTCAGTATTTACACACACAGGAAGATCACACGAACGAACACATTGTGTGTGACCAACAGTAATGACCTCGTCTCGTGACAGAGGTCACACTCCCTCGCCCTGGGGTCACACTTAATCCTATGAGCCACAATTATTCATCCAAGACAGATTCCTCTCGGATTTTGATATAAATTAATTTGGGTCATGCTAGGTGAGGGTGGGGGTCATGCTAGGTGAGGGTTGGGGTCATGCTAGGTGAGGGTGGGGGTCATGCTAGGTGAGGGTGGGGGTCATGCTAGGTGAGGGTGGGGGTCATGCTAGGTGAGGGTGGGGGTCATGCTAGGTGAGGGTGGGGGTCATGCTAGGTGAGGGTGGGGGTCATGCTAGGTGCGGGGGGGGGACATGCTAGGTGAGGGTGGGTGTCATGCTAGGTGAGGGTGGGTGTCATGCTAGGTGAGGGTGGGTGTCATGCTAGGTGAGGGTGGGTCAACAGGGTCACCTACTGGACTTCCTGTGTTTGTGATTTCCTATCCTCTCATTTCTCCATCCCATCCAAAACTCCTGTCCCATATATATATATATATATATATATATATATATATATATATATATATATATATATATATATATATATATATATATATATATATATATAATTTTTTTTTACCAGTAGGAATATTTTATTACATAATATGGTACAAAAGATTTAAGAGATACATTGTTGATATAAAGGTGGCATATGCGGTACATGTTACGTGTGTATCACAGATTATAGGGCGAAAATCTCATCCAGCTCCTGAGCCGGGGCGTGTGCCCAAAATACAGCAGGCATTACCCCTTTGAACAGCCGCACTGAGCCGCTGGAACAGAAAACTAGCCGCCCTGGGATCCCTAGTTACCCTGATGAGTCTTTTTCCCAGCTCCTTAAGGAATTTAGATTCATTCTTTCCCCATGAGCCAAGGGTCTCTGAGCCTATGGGAACAAACATATAATGATGTGCAAGTTCTCCATATTTTCTAGACTTTTGGGACTCCCTGAAGCTGGCATCTGCCCCTCCTTCCTCCCTGGTGTATTGGAGATAAGTATCAGCCAAGGTAGATGCACTAGTCCCACACCACCTGCTTCCCATCTGTCCAGGCTTGAAGGGTGATACCATCTGGACGCTTCTGGCTGCCATCAGATCTGCATAGTTGGGGTGGCTCCCTTACTGCTGGGCATCCAGCTGTTGTGAGGCTCCTCTTGGTAATGTTATTAACCTCCTCATGTCTTGCAATCTTTCCCTCGGATATACATGTGTGTGTGTGTGTGTGTGTGTGTGTGTGTGTGTGTGTGTGTGTGTGTGTGTGTGTGTGTGTGTGTGTGTGTGTGTGTGTGTGTGTGTGTGTGCGCGCGCGCGCGCGCAATAAGAGCACAGTAAACAGGTCATATTATAATATACAAAACAACCACTGTGAAAAATAGTGAACTTCTAAGTGCTTTCGTGATTTTTTCACATTATTCTGGAACTGTATGTACCTAATACTACCACTAGCTGGGGACTGAACCCCCAGTCTTCCGAGATACTAGCTCAAATTTCTGGACGTCTTAGCTCACTGCACCACCATACTACAAACATCAGGTACCCAGTAAGTGCAGTGGTCATGCTAGTCCTGATGCCAGCACGGCTGTGGCTCTACACACCTACTGTAACTAATTTCACACTATTCACGTCTAGGACACGTCCCACTAGCGGTGTACTGAAGTTTGTAGTATGGTGGCCTAGTGGACTAATGTGTCGAGAAATTTAGTTAACATCTAGGAGAAGGTTAAATATCTCGAGTTCGATCCCCGGCTAGTCGCAGTAGTGTTAATTCCTTTGATTAAGAGCCCTTTACCAGCATAAATTTAGTGGAGAGTGAACTAAGTTGAGAAAATGGCGGTTGTGGGAAAGGTAGGTGAGAGAGAGAGAGAGGGGGGGGGGAGTTAATTACCATATCAAAGATAACCACCCTTCCAGACTGACGTTACACACACACACACACACACACACACACACACACACACACACACACACACACACACACACACACACACACACACACACACACGTGTGTGTCTGCCGAGACTTTTGCTTTTTTAGTGATTTTCATGTGCAAGTTCGGTACTAGTCCCTCTAGGATTTTCCAGGTGTATATAATCATGTATCTCTCCCGCCTGTGTTCCAGGCAGTACAGGTTGAGGAACTTCAAGCGTTCCCAGTAACTGAAGTGTTTTATCTCAGTTATGGGCGCCGTGAAGGTTCTCTACACGTTCTAGGTCAGCAATTTCACCTGCCTTGAAAGGTGGTGTTAGTGTGCAGTAATATTCCAGCCTAAATAGAACAAGCGACCTGAAGGTACTCATTATCCATCCTGTCTAGCAGATGCAATTGATACAATGTTATGGTCTTCGAAGGTGAGATCTTCCGACATGGTCACTCCCAGGTCTTTTACAACAAGTTTTCGTTCTGAGTGGTTGGAATTTATTTCATACTTCGATATAGTTTAAATTTCCTCACGTTTTCCATATCGGATTAATTGAAATTTCTCATCATTGAACTTAATATTGTTTTCTGGGGCCCATTTAAAGTTTTGGTTGGTGTCCGCCTGGAGTCTTACAGTCTTCAATGGCGGACACTCATGCAAATTCGGGAATCATCAGCAAAGGAAGACACAGTACTGTGGCTTACCTTTATTATCAAAACTAAGCACTAAACCCACAAGAGATGTCAGGGAGACTGTTTTCAACACGAGTCCATGGACAGTGTTCGTTAGAATTACGTGTATGTGGCAAAAGTGTGTCTTTGGGATAGTGTCCAGGGCGTTTCCAATATCAAGGTTCAGTCCCGTTAATACACAGTATTCGCTGCCTGACCACGGTGGAGTGAGGTTGTCTCGGCACCCCTCTGCTGTCTTCAGGCGAGCTACCTTAGTTCAGCAACAACCATTGAGTAGTGAGGACGTGCGCTGCTCATTGGGATATCAACATGGCGGAACATACAGTACGGAGAGTGAATACTATCTGCATAGAGCTGGTTCGTGGTACGTTAAGTGGAGATACGATGAACGTCCTTCTCCCTAACATCATCAGGGATACATATGGTATTCCCAACGAGGAATTGTATGGCGTCGCCCTTAATGGTTTAACAAGAATCTTTGTGAAATTTCTACGAGTCGATTACTACACAAGAATTGTCGAGCATTACCAGGAACAACGCATGAGTGTGAATTCAACGATGGATGTTGTGTTACATGACGTCTCTAAGTACTTCACATGGGTGAAGGTACGGAATGTACCCTTCGAGGCTACGGCTTATGGCCTGCAGGAGTTTTTTCGAAGTTATGGGACAGTGCATTCTGCAACAATGGGGGTGTGGAGGGATGGTCCATATGAAGGAATGCCGGAAGGTTCTTACACCCTTAAAATGACCTTAACAAGGCCTATACCATCCTATGTTACGATGATCGGTTGTAGAACACAGGTTTATGTGTACTATGCTGGGCAACGGAAAACATGTCGTCTATGTAGCTCTTATGAGCACATGGCAGCCCAGTGTCCTAGGAGGCGGGCTTCTCGAATTCTCGACACTCCAATTGTGATTCAACAGTCGTGTAATTTGGTGCCTGGCTCTGATGCCTCGGGAGGCCGGAGGAATGACCTCTGGAGCGAAGAGGTCGACCGGGAGGTGGCGGCGGCGGAGACATGTGTCACTCTCCCAGGGGCGTCGGGGGAGTTGAAGGTGACATCTGAGGAGACTTTCGTCCAGGAAGCTTCAACCCAGGATGGGTTATTGGCAGATGTGATCAAGGATTTTTTGGATGAGGAGGAACCCTGTGCAAAAGGTGTCCTCAGTTCATGTGAAGCTGGAACTTTGGTGGGACAACAAATTGTTGAGGAAGACTTGAGTAAGATTGGGCGGGAGCATGTGGTGGCCGTGGAGGTACACCAGGAGGATTTGTCTGAGGGTGATATGTGTGTAAGTGTGAGTTCTAGGAAACGAACTGCGGCATCAGAGATAGATGAGGTCATTACCCCAGGGCAGAGGCCGGGGAAGAAGTCATGGGCAGCGGTTGTGGAGCCGAGGACACACAGTGGTAGAGGTGTGCCTGAGTTGCAAATTGGGAAAGGGAGGGGGGAAGTGACTGCACAGGAAAACTCGAGTGGCAAAGGAACACGTAATATGAAAAGTGCAGTGGGTAAATCCCAGAGGCATAGGGGAAAGCCGCCCCTTCTGTAATTTTCAGATGTGTTACGCTTAATGTTAATGGACTTAAAACTGAGGTCAAGAAAGTTTGGTTGGAGTGGTTTTTTAAGGCGGTTTGATGTTGACATATGCTTTTTGCAAGAGCATAATCACAGGGCTGGTAGTGTGTTGAGGGTGAAAGGATATCGGATGTATGTAACCAGTGGTTTGCAATTGAAAGGTGGGGTAGCAGTTGCGGTAAAGGAGACCAGCCCCTTGCGTGTCATCGGTTGGGAAGAGGGGGGGGGGTGGGAGGATCGTGAGGGTGGATGGCGTCTGGGGTGAGAGTCGAGTTAGTTTCGTGGGAGTTTACATGCCAGCAACTAGTAATATCAGGGTAAAAGTAGATTTTGTCAGAGAAGTATTGCTGTATCACTTGAGAGGTTTGCCTGCTATAACAGTAATAGGAGGTGATTGGAATTGTGTGATTAGGAGTGGTGATGTCGAACCGAGAGGGGCGGGTTGTGTGCTGAGTGTGCTGAGGGATGTATTGCGAGATATTGGGGTTGTTGATGTGGTGGGGAGGGGGGGTTACCTAGTGGAGCACACGTTCGTCCGTAGGGGATATGAAGCGCGATTAGACAGAATTTATATTAAGCAGGGTATAGATGTTGTGAGGGTGCAAACCTTCGATGTGGGGTTTTCTGATCACAGAGCGGTAATAGCAGATTTGATGTGGGATGGAGTGGTGCGTATTTATTCTGGGTACTGGAAATTAAATGTAAGGCTTCTTAAGGAGGAGGGGGAGGGGCCTTTTTTCAGTGATTGGTGGTTGCCTTTTTGGGAGGCTAGGAACAGGGAGATAGATCTGTTGGATTGGTGGGAAATGCAGGCAAAACCTGGAATAGCGAATTTTTTTAAGGCTAGGGGACGAGAGGAGGCGAGGTGGCGTTTTGGGTTGCAAAATTATCTGGAGGGACAGTTGCAAGATTGTTATGTTGGGGGAGGTGGTAGGAGGGATGATATGGACAGACTGCGGAGTAGAATAGCTGAATTACACAATGATAGGTTTGATGCAATTAGGGTTAGGGCGGGGTTAGAGGATGTTTTGTGGGGTGATAAGCCGTCTGGGTATGTTTTACGTAAATTTCGGGACCGACAGAGTGTAACCACCATTCTACAATTGGAGACAAGCCCTGGGGTGGGAGGGTATCCAATGGGTCGAGTCCTATCCAATACGGAAAGTATGAGTCTCTATGCTGATAGTTGGTTTAGAGAGAAATGGAGTTGGAGGGAGGGGGGTTCCTGGGAGGGTATTTTTGAAGGGGGGTTCCATAGCGTCTTAAGTGAGCAGGATAGAGTGGGGTTGGAGGTTGGTATAAGTGAGGTTGAGGTGGAAGAGGCAGTTTTCGGGATGAGTACCGGGAAAACACCAGGGATAGACGGTATACCAAATGATTTTTATAGAGCACATTGGGGGTGTATTAGGCAGTGTTTTGTTAGGCTATTGGACCATATGTTAACTAGTGGGAAGTTGGGCATATCGCAAAGTACAGGTGTCATAGTTTTGGTGCCAAAGAAGGGGGGGGGTAGAGAGTTGAGTGCTTACCGTGCAATATCTTTGATGTGTGCTGATTACAAGGTTTTTGCGAAAATTTTGGGTAATAGACTGAAGAAGGTCATGGGGTCGGTGATACATGGGGGACAGTTTGGTATCCCGGGGAGGAGTATGCGGGTAGGTCATGGTCGTATTCGGGATTTCCTTGAGGGTAGTAATAAGGGAGGTATTCTAGGTCTGGATTGGGAGAAAGCTTATGATTATGTGGATAGGGAATTTTTGATTGAGAGTATGGTGAGAATGGGTTTTGGAGGGAGGGTGGTTGGATGGGTGAGGACTTTGTATGAGAATGCATCAATGAGAGTACAGGTAAATGGGAGGTTGGGTAGTTCAGTAAGCATGGGAAGGGGTTTAAGGCAGGGGTGTCCACTCTCCCAAATACTCTTTGCATGTATGCAGAATCCTTTCTATGTTCTGGTTGATGGTGGGATGGGAAGGTTGGGGGAGAGTGGAGGATATTGTGGGAATATTGTTGGTTATGTAGATGATACAACTGTTTTACTTAATGGGATTGAAGATTTAAGAAAAGTGGGAAGGGTAATTGAGATTTTTGGGAATGCTACTGGGATGAGGGTTAATAAGCAGAAATCACGGTTGTTGGAGGTAGGCGCTTGGGTAGGAGGGACCTTGGGGGAGGAGTTTGGTTGGATAACTGTAGATAGGCTAAAGATTTGTGGGATTTTGTTTTTGGCAGATGCACAGGAGAGCAGGAGGGTTAATTCAGAAATGGTAATGGACAGAGCTTTGAGTAGGCTGAGGGGTCTAAGGGCCGGGGATGTAACCTTGCATCAAAGGGTTGTGGTGGTAAATACGCTGATTTATAGTAAGGTGTGGGGAGTGGCGGAAATTTACCCATTAAGGAGTCAGGATATTATGGAAATGCAAAGAAGGGTCTTAAGGTATGTGTGGGGCTATGGGAGGGCGTGGTTGGGCAAAGATGTAGTAATGACTGCGGTAAGGCAGGGAGGACTGGGATTGATTGCATTAGGGTCTAGGGTGAAGGCGCTATATGTGAAGCAGAGGTATATTCGGGCAGCGGGGGAAAGGGGTCTTCGGGTGGGGGAGGTGATGGGGGATATCCGCAAATGGTGGGGTGGCAGGGACTTAGTGGAGTGTGAAGACATGTTGCGGTTTATGTTAAAGGTTCGCAATGTTAAAAAACTCAAGGTAAAACGGTTAGTGGGTGTGGGTCGTCGTCAGGAATCAATGCAAGGGATGGCAGTGTATCCCACATATGATTGGAGAGTGATATGGGTGGAATTTAGTAAATTAAGAATATCGGCAAGAGCGAGGGAATTAGTATATAGATTTCTTATGGGGACGTTAGCATCGAAAGAGGTGCTAAGACGAATGGGTTTTGTGAAAGAGGCGTCATGCGTTTTTTGTGGGGAAGTTGAGACGGCTTTTCATGTAGTATATTTTTGTTCTGCGTTGGAGGTGGTAAGATTGTGGTTGAAGAGGGTTTTCTTTTTATTGGGGGGGGGAAAGATATCACCCCTTAGGGCTTTAATGTTAGATATGGAAGGGGTACCCAAAGAGGTGGGAAGGGCTATCAGATATGTAATAGTTGATTACTTGTATGTTTCTTGGGGGATGAGGGAGGTGGAGGGGAACATTAGGATAAAAGCGTTGGCGGCGAGTTTTTATAGGACAGCATGTAGGAACAAACAATTATATGGGGGAAGGTGGGTAATTAGTTTTCCGGAGGGATATCGTGGACTTACTGTTGAACGTTTACTCCGTTTGAGTATGGGGTGAGAGGCAAGGGGTTGGTCTCTTCAGTGGTGCGCCCTCTTGGTGTGATTGGAAGCCTGGTGAGGTATGGTTGATTGGTTTGCACGGTGGTTGATGTGGGTAAAGTTTATTGTAGGAGTATGTAGACCTTATGAATTTTTGTAAAATCACAGAGTCAAAAGTTGTATGTGATTTTCGGTTTTCCCTTATTGTTATAAGAATCATTTTATATAGGAAGGTTTATATTTATATGTATAATGTGAGGTTTTGTCTTATATATTTTTAATCTGAAGATAGATTTAGCCTTGTCATACACCTCTTTTTTTTATTATTGTATTGAATATGTACATTATGCACTATGTACTTAAATATATAAGTTTTTGATGGGGTTTATATATCCCCTTATTTTGTATGGAAGGTCCTATTATATATTGTGTTAATCAGTAACATTAACTTTGTGTATGTAGGTGTGTTTGGGGAACCAATGTCTTTGTATAGTTCTATCATAGATTGTAATATTTAGTTTATTTGCAGACAAGTCATTTAGCGATTTATTTCTATGTATGATTTAGTTTGTTCTTATGAATAAGTGCACATACACGTATGTGTATATGCATGCGTATATGTATACATATATGATTGCAGGACTCGTTCCTACATGTCTTATAATGACCCTGACTGTTTTTGTTTGGAAGTCTGCTGGGTTGGGTTATTTTAGTAGAAATTGTTTTCAATGACCATTCATTAGGAAATTAATGTATGTTATTTAGAATGGGGACTGTACATACGGGGGGGGGGGTAGAAGTGTCAGATGTGTCGGCACTGGCAATAATGAGAATTGTAAAGGAGTTTGAAGATTATGTGGATTAATAATATATAAATAACAAAGTGGAAAAAATAATGCAGATTGTAGGTTTGGGTTTTCCTTGGTTATAATAATAATGATGTAATCTTACTTAACATAGTTACATTGGATGTAATGTATATGGGATGATGGACAGGTGTGACAACACAACGTTAATCGTCTGTGTTCATTTAGACAATGAGATTTATAATTTTGAGTAAGAACTGATACTGTGTTCTTTTATTTATTTAATGTATTGTGTTGTTTTAAATAAAAATATAAAAAAAAAAAAAAAAAAAAAAAAAAAAAAAAGTTTAAAAAAAAAAAAAAAAAAAAATACACAGTAACAAGACTGTTAGTTCCTTAGTAATTACCAAGTGACAACCATCCCCCCCTACCCCCCTCCCACCAGTAACAACTAACTACTCACCCCCAAACCCCTCCACCAGCAGCCAACCCCCGACCTTTTCCCTAACAACCTTCCCCCTCCCCACAAACAACCACTGACGTCATCTCCCCCTCCCCAGGTCATTGGCGCCATATAGCCATGGAGGTCAAGAATAGTGGCGCCACTAGTCACTCCTCTACCATCCACCACACCATCAACACCTCCAGTTCCGTCAACCTCTGGTAAGTTAAAACACTTGCATTACTCCAATTTCATGGCGATTTTTGACTGATCAATGTTTCTTTCTACAAAATGTTGAAGGAAGCATTCAATAGATATATTAAGACTTTAAACTTTTGTTTACTGCAGTTCGTGAATAATCTAGTAATGTCCATACTTTTATTTTTGCAGACACTGTTTTAGCGTGTTGCTGCTGGTGATGACATCTCTGAAGACTTGCAGCTGCCCACCACACGGCCTTCACCACACAGCAGCTGCCCACCACACGGCCTTCACCACACAGCAGCTGCCCACCACACGGACTTCACCACACAGCAGCTGCCCACCACACGGCCTTCACCACACAGCAGCTGCCCACCACACGACCTTCACCACACAGCAGCTGCCCACCACACGACCTTCACCACACAGCAGCTGCCCACCACACGACCTTCACCACACAGCAGCTGCCCACCACACGACCTTCACCACACAGCAGCTGCCCACCACACGACCTTCACCACACAGCAGCTGCCCACCACACGACCTTCACCACACAGCAGCTGCCCACCACACGGCCTTCACCACACAGCAGCTGCCCACCACACGGCCTTCACCACACAGCAGCTGCCCACCACACGACCTTCACCACACAGCAGCTGCCCACCACACGACCTTCACCACACAGCAGCTGCCCACCACACGACCTTCACCACACAGCAGCTGCCCACCACACGACCTTCACCACACAGCAGCTGCCCACCACACGACCTTCACCACACAGCAGCTGCCCACCACACGACCTTCACCACACAGCAGCTGCCCACCACACGACCTTCACCACACAGCAGCTGCCCACCACACGACCTTCACCACACAGCAGCTGCCCACCACACGACCTTCACCACACAGCAGCTGCCCACCACACGACCTTCACCACACAGCAGCTGCCCACCACACGACCTTCACCACACAGCAGCTGCCCACCACACGACCTTCACCACACAGCAGCTGCCCACCACACGACCTTCACCACACAGCAGCTGCCCACCACACGACCTTCACCACACAGCAGCTGCCCACCACACGACCTTCACCACACAGCAGCTGCCCACCACACGACCTTCACCACACAGCAGCTGCCCACCACACGACCTTCACCACACAGCAGCTGCCCACCACACGACCTTCACCACACAGCAGCTGCCCACCACTCGACCTTCACCACACAGCAGCTGCCCACCACACGACCTTCACCACACAGCAGCTGCCCACCACACGACCTTCACCACACAGCAGCTGCCCACTACACGACCTTCACCACACAGCAGCTGCCCACCACACGACCTTCACCACACAGCAGCCCATAACAGAATATCTTCAACTTACAAGATTCGATAAACTAATTAAAATGTAATAAATTAATGTTTTTCTTTATCACAGCAAACAAATGTTCAAGGAACACAAAAAGAAAATAACTTAGACAAAGCAACTGCCGTATTTATCAGCAGGATGACAACATTCACACAATTCGGGAGCTTTAAGCTCAGGGAAAAAAAAAATATAGACCTACCTACTAAGAATAGTAGTAACGAGGCGGATAGCCTCAGTACTGCCATTATTAGTAGTTTGAGGTATGATACTTTTCTAATTTCATGACGTTGTTTTAGCTACCTGACACAACACTGCCCAGCGTAGCAACACAGTGTTGTACATGACTTTACAATCTTCACTGCAACACTTCCTCGTGCACAACAGTCTTCTAACACACACTATTATGATCACCTCTTGTCTCCAGCGTTCTGTTTTCTTTGTCAGGAGGATTCTGCTGCAAGTGAAGAGTAAACTCCGTAACAGATACATTACAACCTAGCCTAACCTACTCCTAATAGCCCTTAAACGTAGATTTTTTTTTTTTCCTTCCCCCCAGTAAGACACCTATCAACTTGCACCGTTCTCCTCAGACTTCACCGCTCCCCCCCCCGCCCATTCATACAATTTTACATACGTGCACATATACCCAAATAAAACTTCTTATAGTCATTATCCATAGGGGTTATACACAGCTTGGGGAATGTTGAGCATTCAGGTTTAATCCAAGGAAGGGGAGGGTACTTGATACAAACAATTGCAAGATATCTTTAGTACTAGGACACCCCTTGAAGGGCATCCAAATTTAACATGAAGGTAGTTGGTATCATTAAAACATTGCACTTCCCTTACACCTGCACGTCCCTCATGCCACACTTGGCTAACAACCAACACTACGGTTTATCTAACCAGCTGGAGCTCTGCCGTATACCAGTCTGCTAACACATTACTATGTATTAGCCTGAATTCATAACCTACCTTACCTGCCAGTTATGGCTGGCATCCTAGGCACAACCTGAGGACCACTACAGTCAAGCCCTCGCACACTATTTTCTGGGTTTCTAGCCCAGCAGGGTTAATAATCCTATTCTCACTAATACCAATCTAAATCACCTCCTCTCCTAACTATACTCATCATCATCAGATGTTAGTGAATCCTTTCTGCCGACTAACACTTCTTAAGATCACAAAGGCTTTCATTATTTTCATCATTAACGTCTGCTGCCAGAAGCGTTACACTTCACTACTTACAAACTATCAAACCAACTACAATTCTGAACGTTATACTTTTATATTCATAGGAACCTGAACGCCGCTTAAACTTTCCAAAATTATGAAACTGTAAATTCAATGAATCAATATTTAACTTTGCACAGTTTGGCCAAAGGCATAAAATAGGTAGAACACCCACCACAACCACTACCCAAAGCCCGAAACCCACCAACATCCCCACAGAAACCACGAGCAATAACAGATTCCCCACAGCTTCTGAGGGTCGTTGGTGGGTTCCAAGGCCCACAGTTCTACGTAATCTATGCCTTCAGGGGAGATTACTCTCCCCTGCTATATGCATTCATAATGCATATAGCAGATTCTCCAGTTCTATACTTTACCCATCCTCCTTAATTCCTACTAATTCTGTAACTTTTTTTTGATTGTAGGTCTACAGTTATTTAGTAGAAACTGTTATACACACCACAACTGTGCAGCAGAATTCTGTCACTTCAACTTCATATTGTTTCAGACAACGGAACAATGCTCTTCTCCAGACTGAGGGACTGACCACCTCAAAACTTTAAGGGTGATGGACTGATTACATCGTCTTCAAGTATCTTCTGCTTCTATCAACCTTTCTGTACTCGACTGAAGAAGCCTACTGTGTAGGCGAAACGTTTCGAAATAAAGATACCTAACTGTTGCATATGTGTCTTACCTAACAATCTGTCGGTATTTCATACCATTTTAATGTTCATAAACTAGTAACATTACCATGTAATATAAACTAGTAACATTACCATGTAATATAAACTAGTAACATTACTGCCTGATATAAACATTAATAATTAATAAATATTTCTTTCACATTAACCTGATGACTAATAATTTGTTTAGATGGAAGTCTATATCTGGATCACAAGGCGCAAGTTCCTTGGATCAAGAGACCTTCAATAAGTTATTTTCAGTAATGGAAAAAATAGCCCAGAACTATATACACCATTATGAGTTCTGTAGTGTGAGAGTTGTTGTTTGATCAGAGGAAGAGGAGTAGCTCCAGTTCCTCGCATCAAAACCCCTCCACTAAGGTCAATCACCCCCCCGCCCCCCCCCTCTAAGACATTAGATCTAACCCCAAAGAAAATTAAGACTTAAAATCATAATTTGGTGAGTAAACTGGTGGTGGGGACCAGGAGCTGCAACTCAACTCTGCTGTTGTATTGACAAATACGTCAGTAGACAATACTTACGTTATTTAGGTGTATTAAAAGGATGAAGAAGCGGTAAAGCCGGCGGGGCGGCAAGAGAAGGAGCAACAGGTCTCTCCTGTGCGACCATTGAAGGTTAACTGACCTTTAGTGACCTTAAGGTTGGTCACTGTCCTGACCTTTATTATAACACCATCACTGATAACCTGACTAACTCTGACTACTACCACTAGATGGCACTACTATATCGTCACTGGATGTCACTACTACATCACCACTATCAGTACTACTCATGGTGGAGCGCTCAACCCGTGGGGGTCATGGACCACCAGGGAGGATAAGTTCACTCCCAGGTGACATAGATCACATTCCTTGGATCAAGAGACCCTCACCACCACCTTCAAGGAACCTCTCTCCAGGCCACCACTCTTACCACCAGAGGCGCTCAACTCCACTACTACCTGGAGTTTACCTGGAGAGTGTTCCGGGGGTCAACGCCCCCGCGGCCCGGTCTGTGGCCAGGCGCCATGGTGGATCAGGGCCTGATCAACCAGGCTGTTACTGTTGGCTGCACGTAGAGGGATATTATTGTACCAAACTTGTGTTCTCTCCCCCTAGTTTTGGTTGCCAACCTTGACAATATTGGCAGAAAGATATTCTGGACACTGTGAGCAGTTTTATAAACTTGATTTAACTTCTGTTTGACTCTGTCTTCAACATTCAACATATCCAATTGTTTTAATTCATCCTGGCCTACATGCTCTCCTGGATCCAGGTCCAGGATGAATCTTACCATCCTGGCCTACATGCTCTCCTGGATCCAGGTCCAGGATGAATCTTACCATCCTGGCCTACATGCTCTCCTGGATCCAGGTCCAGGATGAATCTTACCATCCTGGCCTACATGCTCTCCTGGATCCAGGTCCAGGATGAATCTTACCATCCTGGCCTACATGCTCTCCTGGATCCAGGTCCAGGATGAATCTTACCATCCTGGCCTACATGCTCTCCTGGATCCAGGTCCAGGATGAATCTTACCATCCTGGCCTACATGCTCTCCTGGATCCAGGTCCAGGATGAATCTTACCATCCTGGCCTACATGCTCTCCTGGATCCAGGTCCAGGATGAATCTTACCATCCTGGCCTACATGCTCTCCTGGATCCAGGTCCAGGATGAATCTTACCATCCTGGCCTACATGCTCTCCTGGATCCAGGTCCAGGATGAATCTTACCATCCTGGCCTACATGCTCTCCTGGATCCAGGTCCAAGATGAATCTTACCATTTTGTTCTGGCTGATTTGTAGTCAATCTTTCATTTTTTTGTCAAGGCAGAGTACCATGGAAGAGCAAGCGTAGTACATGTGACGTTGTGAAAGAGCTGGACAGGGTCTTGTGAGGCACATACACACACACACACACACACACACACACACACACACACACACACACACACACACACACACACACACAGATCCCACACTCAGATATGCCTCGCTCACGAAATTGAATTTGTTATCTAGTGTAATTCATGGCTGATTAAGTAGCCCTCGCTACACCAGGACCACTAGACCCCTCTCTCAGTCACTACGACCCTACCAGGACAACTAAAACCCTCTCTGTCACTACGACCCTACCAGGACCACTAAAACCTTCTCTCAGTCACTACGACCCTACCAGGACCACTAGACCCCTCTCTCAGTCACTACGACCCTACCAGGACCACTAGACCCCCTCTCAGTCACTACGACCCTACCAGAACCACTAAAACCCTCTCTCAGTCACTACGACCCTACCAGGACCACTAAAACCCTCTCTCAGTCACTACGACCCTACCAGGACCACTAGACCCCCTCTCAGCCACTACGACCCTACCAGAACCACTAAAACCCTCTCTCTTGTGTGTAACAACCACTACCAGAGGGTCATTAGGACCACAAGACCGGCCACTTTCAGGGTTATTAGATCCTTAAAGGTGCAATCAGTGCCAAAATAGGGCACTTAAACTATTACCATAGTCATTAAAACCTTCCCATAGTAACTGTTAAACAATTACCAACCTAATTAAGAGCCAGTAACACTTCACAGTGTTATATTATTATTATTAACAGTACTACTACTACTAGTAGTAGTAGCAATAGTATATTCCTGCAACAGTACAGTAGCGTTCTATTTACAAATATTCACGTCAAACCAATGGAAGTTCAGACCCGTGAAGTCAACTCTACTCCCTGGCAGAGTCTGACTCCCTGACTTACCACACTCACCCACAGATACCACATAAATCTGGCCGGAAACAATTTCCTTGTATCTATCTATCTATCTATATACATATATCTAAATATATATATATATATATATATATATATATATATATATATATATATATATATATATATATATATATATATATATATATACATGTGTGTGTGTGTGTGTGTGTGTGTGTGTGTGTGTGTGTGTGTAAAAATATCACAATTAAAACAGGAAAACCTGAGCACTTTCATGCTGTTACATACATCCTCACAGCTCATAATGAGAAGATTGCAAGCAACCAGGGTATGGGCGGGGATTGAACTCGCGGTGAGTCGTAAAACTCCAGACTGATGCGTTAGCCACTGGGCCAGCTGGCTACAATAAGATTCATCCAGCTATTTATACACCATAGGAAGGTTAGCATAGACCACCATTGTGACCACAAATTGTCAAGTTTATAGATACCAGAACTCAAATATATTGTGCAAGTGTATGTGTGTGTGTGGTTAAGGTGACTTAAATAGCAGTTGGTAACTGCCCAGCCAACTGGGGCGTGCCAGCTGAGTGACGTCAGTGTGCAGCTGGACCAATGGGAGGCATGTCAGCTGATGTCAGTGGGCAGCTGGACCAATGGGAGGCGTGTCAGCTGAGTGACATCAGTGGGCAGCTGGACCAATGGAAAGCGTGTCAGCTGTGACGTCAGTGTGCAGCTGGACCAATGGGAGGCATGTCAGCTGATGTCAGTGGGTAGCTGGACCAATGGGAGGCGTGTCAGCTGAGTGACATCAGTGGGCAGCTGGACCAATGGAAAGCGTGTCAGCTGTGACGTCAGTGTGCAGCTGGACCAATGGGAGGCATGTCAGCTGATGTCAGTGGGTAGCTGGACCAATGGGAGGCGTGTCAGCTGAGTGACATCAGTGGGCAGCTGGACCAATGGAAAGCGTGTCAGCTGTGACGTCAGTGTGCAGCTGGACCAATGGGAGGCATGTCAGCTGATGTCAGTGGGCAGCTGGACCAATGGGAGGCGTGTCAGCTGAGTGACATCAGTGGGCAGCTGGACCAATGGAAAGCGTGTCAGCTGTGACGTCAGTGTGCAGCTGGACCAATGGGAGGCGTGCCGGGGCGGGAGAGACCAATAGCAGACGACTATTGGTGGGGGTCTCAGCCCCTGCCACCAGGACCGTGCTGTTTACCCAGCTCCTCCTTCATGCTACAACTTTCTCCTCACAACAGGGGCATTAATTAGTGTTTTGGAGCAAGTTGCAACATAGATGAGAAGGAGGAGGAAGAAGACGAGTTGGAGGAGGAGGAAAAAGAGGAGAGGGTAGAGGAAGCAAGGGTGATAAAGATGGCGGGAGGGTTCACCACGCCCGTCACACAGACATCAGCACTCGAGCGGAATTTGGGTGGTATGGCGACCGTAAGGGCGACCTTCCTGCCGACACGCCGTGGGCGGACCGCCCCTGCCGCCCCACGCGACCCGTCCACAATTGGCTCTGCCTTGTTGATGCATTAGGCCAGATGTCAACATATTTAGCTGGCAGGACTGGCAGCCAGGCTGCCGAGGACCCCTTTGTTGGCCGCTGACGGGCCAATATTTATGCCTAATTGCGG